>NC_054376.1:116233801-116338801 GCF_017654675.1 Xenopus laevis
TAATAAAAAATCATGGTTGAATTTATATAAACAAATGTATGTAGGCACATTGTCTAGGGGGTAATGGAAGAGACAGTTGCATTAACCACAGTGACCTGCAGGGGACCTTGTAGCAAGGAAATCATAGTCCTTATATATTTATGGGTTTGTGTTCGCTAGGCCTGAGAGGCAACACACTGTTACAGTAATCCCATAATTACACGTTTAGTTATTATTAATTAAATATTACCTTCATTCAATATTCATGCAGCACTCAGAGACACAAAGCAAGAAATATCATAAAGCCCTGATGGCTTCATTATGGGACATCAATACAATTCAGCCTGCAGTTTAGGTTTGTATAAAGGACTGGAATAAAAGCAGACGTTCCTATCATAAAATATAATAACTAATTATGTTACAGATGTGCAACAGCCCTGGGCGGAGAGGCTTTACCTTTACATGATGGGTTTGCCTTGTGCTGTACCTGAGAACCTTCTAACCCTCCAAACCATAATAAAAATAATACAAATATTAACTATTAGGCTCCATTTAGACAGACACTTTAGTTGATCTGATATTTTTGGATGATAAAGCGGGATGGTTCATTTTTATATGTCGTTCGACACTGTTGATGGCAATAAAATAAGAATAAATAAGAATAAACTGATACTGGATAAATTACTCCTCCTTATATTGTAATATTTATGAATATATTTTGTTTCTGTGTCAATAATAAATTAAATAAGGATGCCATACATAGACTAGGTGATGGAAACAAAGGAAACACAAAGGCTGGCTACTCTAGTTAATTATTAATTATTGCCTGACCCATGGCAGGAGCTGCAGGATTCTTTGAAAGCTGCTATCTGGTTACCTTCCCATTGTTCTTTTGTTTGGCTGCTGGGGGGGAAAAAGGAAGGGGTGATATCACTCCCACTTGCAGCACAGCAGTAAAGAGTGATTGAAGTTTATCAAAGCACAAGTCACATGACTTGGGGCAGCTGGGAAATTGACAATATGTCTAGCCCCATGTCAGATTTCAAAATTGAATATAACAAAAATCTGTTTGCTCTTTTGAGAAATGGATTTCAGTGCAGAATTCTGCTGGAGCAGCACTATTAGCGGATTCATTTCGAAAAAAATTTTTTTCCCCATGACAGTATCCCTTTATCAACGACCATTTGCCAGAGCTACAAGTCGCTACAAGTCACCTGGCAATAGAGTGCAAAGGAATGCTAGCGACAGTCTCTTTTGGTAGCGAATTGACGCCTGTGCCTGTGAGTGAATGGACGATGTCCCTGCGGATCTGATTTCTGGCAAAAAGTCACTAGCATTAGCCACTTCGCCCTTTAGTAAATCTGCCCCTAAAGGTTTTGTCAATCTTTGTTGTGCCATAGGTTACTGCCAGCATCAGGCTAGGCTTTTTTTAGAGCTGAGATGGGGGAACTGTCTTCCTTTCCAGGCTAAGAATTTCTTGGTAGTCCCGTATTGGTCAATTTTGTCACAGTGTAGTTTTGTCTCTTTGAACCCCACTTACTTGAGGGGGTAGTTGGTGCTGGAGAGCTGGAGGTAGGAAGCCAGAGTAGAAAGAGAAGTAGAATTAGCTAGTGCCTAATGCCAACCCGGTGAAGTACTACAGAAATACTGTAGTAATTGTACCTTGTACCATTTTGAAGCAACACCTGAGAGCGTGTTTTGGGCAAGTAAATTATTTACCGTATATATTCGAGTATAAGCCGAGTTTTTCAGCCCCCAAAATATGCTGAAAAACTCTACCTCGGCTTATACTCGGGTCAAGCGCAAAAACGGTCGCCGGCGCCTTAGAATAGTAGCCGGCGCCTAAGAATATTTGCCGGCACCTTAGAATAGTAGCCGGCGCCTAAGAATATTCGCCGGCGCCTTAGAATAGTAGCCGGCGCCTAAGAATAGTCATACAAAAATGAGATTGAAACTTACCAGAAGCTGCTGCATTTCTCACCCTCGGCTTATACTCGAGTCAATAAGCTTTCTCAGTTTTTGGAGGTAAAATTAGGTACCTCGGCTTATACTCGGGACGGCTTATACTCGAGTATATACGGTACTTTTTTGTTTTAAAGAACCACTGACACCCAAGTTATTGCTAGGCCAGTTTAGAAATGGAAGAGGTGTCCTCTGTATCAAGGAGAGACAGCTCCTACACTGGTACCAATGAGCGCTTCAACCTTGTCTTCTCTACATGAAGAAACTAACATTGATGCCTGCACTTCATGGAAGCATGTGACCCTGTGGCCAAATCCTGGTGGCTGCATAGTACAGAAGGGCTCATACAGGAGGGTAAAAGGAGTGTTTTGCTGGAAAATACACAAAAAGGAAAGGCTGCCAAATCAAGTGGGGTACTTCTTGGTTTTCTATTATATTGATATATAATACACAAAAGCCATGAATATCTTGTAAATTATATCCTTATAAACGGTGAGTAGTGATGTCATCAGTTATAAACGGTGAGTAGTGATGTAATTTCTGTCACATGACTCACTAAAATTTGTGTATTATAATTAATAAAGTACCCCCAGTTGTAAAATATGGTCATGAAACTCCTCGGTAACTTATAATATCCTTATATTTTACAAGAGGGGGTACTTTATTCACTATATATTTAAAAGAAAACACTAATTACAGCTAAACAAAGTCCCCTTTAGGTAACCATTACAGGTAAGGAAAGCCAAATCTTTCTCAAATGTAAGGTGAATAACGGAGAAATGTAATAAAAGACATTACGGGAAAAATATTTGCCATGCGAAAAGTTATGACTTTCTGCGAATTTAATATAGCTTTTGCGAACCCAGAAACTGTTTAGCAACCTCTTCCGAAAGTGGTAGAAAGAATGTGAATTTTATAATTTGCACCAGTGAACATTGAATGTAATAAGCGTTCTTTCTGAAAAAGTTATGTTTGCTCCAAAAGATTACGATACCTTTTAACACTTCTTAAAAGTAGGCAATGCGCAATTAAAATTTGCAATACAATAACAGTTTCAAGGAAGAATGTAACATTGTGAAATGCTTATTTTCCTACTTATTTGTTTTTCTCTTTGTGACTCTTATTACTTTTCCTCCCCAAGACTTTTAGGGGATAGTAGAATCTGTGCTGGAGAACTACGTGATAGAGAGTGCAATAAGAAGTCAATGCGTTCTATTCCACTTATAAGGCTCTTACACATCCTTCTTCCCAAGCTGAGGGCATGGTACATGTTGTACAGGGCAGTGGGTTCTCTTTAATATTATCCTTTCATTTGTCTTGGGAAAGTGATAGGCCATTAATGGTATACAGAAATTATAATGACTCTTCTGCATTTACTCACAATTAAATCAGTGCTTGCCTGTAATATTTTTCTCATGAGCCGGGAGGGAAGGCTAGCAGGTAATAATTAAGCCTCATAAATGACCCAGGGGCAGCGAGTAAAAAGACATTTAAAAAAAAAATGGAAACAACCAGGCAAAGGAGGGATGTTCCTTTCTGTATCACACTTAAATAAGAAGCAATTTAAACACACATAAATAGGAAGCCTTATACTATCACAGCCAAAATATAGTTTATACTGTATAGAGTCCTGCTTAACTAGTTTACTTAGTGCAAACTTATTTTGGATGAATTACATACTGAAGATAGAACAATCCTATTGGATTTTTTAGTAGTCTTTTAACATGGTGACCCAAGTGATAGAAAACCCCAGGTCCTCAGCATTCTGGGTAATGGAATTTGTAATATCATTAAATCAAGCACTCACCTGTACATGGTGTATTGCATATGTTCGTACAAAAAGGCTATTTTTGTACCTAATTTTTTTTCCTTAAAGGGGACTAGTCACCCAAAAAAAATATTCAAAATCCTATTTTATCACATTAGTCATACAAAATGAACTTTAATTACACTGTATAAATTATAAGAATCTTGTTTCCGTCAGTCTGGGAATTCATAATTATAACAAGCAGGCAGGAGCCATTTTGTGGACACTGTTATTAAGACAAGCCTTGTATCCTCTCAGAATCTTGTTTGTGCACCAGAATGGGGGACCTGATGTCCATCCCCATGCCCTGGTTACACAATTAAATGGCGAAGAGAACTGGGGGAATGTGGGGAGAGCAGTGACATGTAGGAAGTGCTGAATGGAAAGTGAAAGTAATTGCCTAAGGCATAGAGGAGGGGCAGACAATATTTGATTGACAGCTGAGATTTTTAAATGAGTTTACAACAGCTATGAATGCTTTAATAAAAAATAGAAATTGGATTTCATGTTTAATTTGAAAAGGACTTTTATTATACAGATTTTTGTGTCTGGGTGACAGGTCCACTTTAATGTTATTTTTTAAATGTAACTTTGTTGTCCACTAGAGGGAAATTCTACTGTATCCGTTTCTCAGATGGGGGAGGATGTTTAACTATAAACACAAATACCTAAAAGTCCATATTGTCCCAAAATCATGTTTAAATAATGGTTTCTGAACTACCTATTGGCATAATAGGGAAATTGGGAAAGTAAAGATTTCAGAGGTACTAAGACATGTGTAATATTTGGTGTACATGTGGGCTTTTTATATGCTCGTTTTCAAATGGGGCTTAATTAACGTGGGGAGGGGCGCAAGTCCTGGATGGCTTTACTGTGCCAAGTCTGAATAGGAGTGCTTGGGAAGATGGGTGAAGATGGTGCACTTTTTCAAGCAGTGGAGCGCTGGCTCAGAATGAGAGGTAGGTCACTGGACATTGCCAAATAATAGTGCTACCTTAATCTTTAATACAGCTTCCCTTGCCAGGGTATGTCCTTATCTTATCCAGGATTTGTTCAGACAACTCAGATGAATGTGCAATGATCTAATATCAAGTCTGCCGCCGGTTCTACAGGGTGCTCCAGGTAGGGTTGCAATGACTGAATGATGCCACTATCAGCCAATTGTTGATCACCGCACCACAGTCCCACTACCAAACGGCAACTGCATGCCCAATCCTCATCACCCTACCCCTGATGTCAGGAGAGGTGGCAACCTTAGTTCAAGGGGATGCTGAAATCTGAGGCAACACCCCTCTGCTTAAAGACATTATTAGTTAGTTTCCAGCTATAATGCAAATAATATTGGCATGGCTTCTGTCATGGAGCACAAGTCGGTGTCACTCCTGGAGCCCCAGAATGGCATATGTAATACTGTTCAGTGAGTCATTAACTCGGATAAACTGAGGCATTTCTCTGCCAAGCTATCAGACCGGTTACTGTAGGTCAGTGTAGCAAAGCTTGCTCTTAACATCAGCATGAATAAAAAATAAATTCAAAATAAAGAGTAATGGTCCCTTATGTCTTGGTGATAGCCTGCACTGCACATATAACAGATAAAGAGTGATACCAGCAAGATGCCTGGGAGTATTTATTTGGCATGTCCCTCTGCAATGCAGCCCCCTTGCCATATAGTGAAAACAACAATAAGCTCCGTCCCAACTTTTTTTTCTGGTAAAGTCTAAAATACTGGAGCATTTAAAAAGAAATGCAATTGCAGACTATAATTTAGGTTGGGTTTCGCTTATACCAGACTGGTTATAAAGGCAATATTCCCATGGTCCCTAGACATTGTAGTCCAATCTACCCAAGAACGAGATTGCCCTGGAGGCTCCGTTATTGGAGTGGGCTGGAATAGGTCTCACAGCATTGCCTAGTGCCTACTGGAAACTATTTCCCTCTGAACTCTTCCTGTTCATTGACTGTAGATAGTGAGCTAGAAGCAAGCTGCATGATTTAGTTAACTCCTGCCTGACTCTGATTCTTGAAGCGTGTAGTGCTTGGGGAGAGCGATAGAGAGCAAACCAAACATGTTTCTTTCTGTCTGCAAAGATAACCTCCAGAGCACACACAGGCCTAAGCTTTGTTCAATGTTTCAGGGAGGCTGGCAGCAATCTCATAAGTGCAGGACTGTTATATTGACTGTCTGGGCAGCTAGGAAGCAAAGGAAACCCGAATATTTCATTAAGCTCTACTATTAAAACTATATTTTTATTTGAAATATGCTAATGTTTAATTGATATATTATCCTTTGTTTCATACAGCATATACTAGCCTAACCTAGAGAAGTTGAACTTAAGTTAGAGCACAATGTATTAAGGAACAAGGAGCAAGCTTAAACTGGCCCCTGATGATTGGCAGCATTGACATATGTATAATGTCCGTTGCATACCTTCCAACATTTAAACTATGGGGTGCCGTTTGTCCCATGTACATTATGTTGACAAAAAGTACATTTTGTAAGCAAAATTAATCTGTTAATAGGATTTTCTGCATCATTTGGACAGAATTAATGAGAACATGGATTTTGTGCCACAAAATATATGTAGTCTTGCTTAAATATGTATTGTGGAACAAAACTGATAATAGTTAGCAAAAATAAATTGTGTACATATAATATATCTATTGTATTTTGACAAAAGTGCAAATTACTTTTTTGTAGCACAAACACGTTTTGCTCAACTTCCAACAAGTTTTGCTCAACTTTTGTTGTTTTACAAAAGAACATACAGCTTTTGGTTTCACCAAATACATTATGTACAACCATCTTTATTTAAAAGATATGTATGTTTTCACATTATCTCTTTTGTTTGACAAAATGGATAAAAATCAGTGTCTGTTCTTCAGATATCTACAGTATATCACCTAATTCATTTTGTCAGCTAATATTCTGATACAAACTATGTAGAAAGATTACTTTATCAGTTTTGTGCTATCAGAATTATTTTGTCAATGTAGCATTATTTTTTATCATTTTGTAAGAATTTTGAAAGCCAATTAAAATTTACTGACAATGAACAAATCATGGCTCGTGTTATTAGTTTCCCCCCACCCCCTATTGCCTCCTGTTACCAATCCACTGCATGATTTTATAGTCCAATCAAAAGCTTTCTTCTAAAAGTAATATGATCTACACATCAATAGCCACCTCTTTTAGATCAGCTAGTGCTGCTTTCTCAAGAGCTCCAGCATACTTCCACATCAGTGTTCAAATATGGCATCTTCTGAGGTGAGAGCACATGATCATGTTTTTGTCTTAATGTTATTGTACATAATTACTGATTTCTAGCTGATAAATATAAGCAAGCGGGTGTGAGGATTTTATAGCATGCCCTATACATTTGCATAAAGCATTCATTAGACTCTTTGGTACTGTAGTGCAAATGTGCCCAAGAATTATTCTTTTCACAGGTATTACTTGGTTTAAAGGAGAACTGCCATGAACTATAAACCATACCATTTTTCTCACAGATATATAACATTAATTACTACAATAAAATCTATACCCAACTGCATCAAATTTGTGTTATAAACACACTTTCTTCTCACTTATTTCAAACAGCTCTCCAGATCAAGCATTTTCAGAATCTGAAAGTAGTAGAATCTATTCAGTTCAGCAATATTTACTTAGGCCCGCCCATGTTTCCTGAGTCATATTTCCCCTACCTCATCCTCTAGTAACATCATATCTGTGCGCAACACCTCTTTGTTTGCAGACAGGGGAGCATTATTGAAGAACTGAATTTGTGCCTCTAGTTTGGTTGACAGAACATAACTTTTCCAACTGATTGTAGAGGATCATTTTCAGTAGTACTGCTCCTTGTCCTTCTCAGGCATGTATTGTTTAAACCTATAATCTCCCACAGTATTGTAAAAACCTGTACTGTTCACCTCAGAGTCAGACCCAAACTGTAATTGACTGCATTGTTCTCCTGATCAAATCTCACACAAACTGCTGGAGTATGTATATATTATGTACACAACATACTATATTCCCTGTGTGTTTGCCAGGGCAGCCATCAGGGGGGGACAGGGGGTAGAGTTGTAGGGGGCCCCGGGGGTAAGGGGGGCCTGGCTACGCCACACTTACTTGATTATCCGGGCCCCCCATCTTTCTGAGTGCTGCTGACTTCAGGAAGGCATGGACATTTAAGGGGCCCTGGCCACCAATTTTTTCTCATGTGGGGTCCTAGCCACCAATATTTTTTAATGGGGGGGCCCTGACCACCAATATCTTTTTATTTTTTATTAACATGTGGGAACCCTAGCCACCAATATTTTTTTTTTACTGTGTGGTGGGGGGCGGACCTGTGGGGTGGGGAGGGAGGACCTGTAGGTGTGGCTTGCAGTGGGCGCAGCCCAGGGGGCCAGGAAATTTTGTCGTATGGGGCCCTGTGATTTCTGATGGCGGTCTTGGTGTTTGCTATACTCTGCCTGTCCTACACTGCCTGTATGCCGTACTTCATGCTGTATGGCTGAGATTCTAAATATGTTTATAACACAACATTATTTCACATTGGCACAGCTCCTCTCTGATACACATTAAAAGAAGCATCCCTGCCCTGCTTTATGGTTGAGATTATAGCTATGTTTATAGCATTCTTTCACACTGGCATATTTCCTCTCTGATCCCCATTATAAGCAACTTTTGAGGGGGGAGAGTTAAACATATTAATGGAACGAATGTCACATTAAGGGGCATATTTATCAAGAGTTGAATTTTGAATTGAAAAAACTTTGAATTCAAAAAGACCAACCGAAATTAAGCTAAAAAATTTTTTTGTGTCAAATCGGTCCATTTTCTTATGAATAGGTACGTATTCTGCCGAATTTTAATTGTTCTAATCGAAGAAATATCGCATTCGATCAAATTCAATTCAAAGTTTTTCCCAAAGTCCACCAATTGACACCAAATAGTTTCTAGGAGGCCCCTCATAGGCTAAAACAGCAATTTGGCAGGTTGTGGATGATGAATGGTGAATGTCGAATTTTTAAAGAGACAGTACATGATAAATTTCGATATTCAAATTTTTTAATTTTTTTCAAATTCAAATTGAATTTCGACTCTTCCCTAGTCGAAGTACACAAAAAATAGCTTGAAATTCCACCTTTTTTTCCTTTGAAAATTCGCCTTGAATTTGATAAATCTGCCCCTATTGAAATTACAATCCCCATAATTCCTTGCAAATGGCAGGCTTATGATAAAGGTCATGTCCTTATGACATCCTATTTGGTGGGGGAATCAGTGTGATTGGCTCCTCCAGGGGGATACATAGGAGCATACTTGGAGCTGATTATGATGACACCTTGTTGCAGACTATGCTGCTTTTGAGTTTGCCTGCATGGGATTAGTAAAAGCTTGGTTGAGGATGCAGAGGTGACATAAGGCTATTGTTTCATTATGTGATAGGTTTTATTTTTTATTGTTAACTTTACTGTGTAATACTTAAAAATAGAAATTACTATATCTCATGATAGTTCTCCTTTAGGTTTTCATGAAAACATCTATATTTATATTTTTTAGTTTCATGCTTTCATAACTATACTCCTTAGTCTAACAAAAAAATGGAGAGTCATAGATTCAACCATTAAAACCAGGATTGTTTAAAATGCTGTTGACAATGTGCTGAACTAACACTCCCAGAATCCTTTAACAATTGTAATAACTGTAAAAGTGATTACTTTCCTTATCTATTAAAGGATCAGTTCAGTGTAAAAATAAAAGTGGGTAAATAGATAGGCTGTGCAAAATAAAAGTGTATCTAATATACTTAGGGGTCCGTTTACTAAAGTGCGGTAAATCTGACTTTAAGTTTCCGCATGTTATCGCTGAGAATATTTTTACGCCAGAATATTCGCAGCGACTAAGTTTACTAAACAGCGATACGCTCAGAAGTCATTGCGATCACTTGCGGTAACTACGTTAAGGAACCAGCTTACGTTAGCGGTAATTTTAGCGAGTTGCGAATTTTCTGGCGAAAAATTACGTTTTTGCGAATATTTATGCTATAAAATAGTCTTGTTTTATGGCGGTTATTATGGCAATTTTTATTGTGACATTTATTGCAAGAAATGCATCTTCAAAACTCATAAACTTTATTGACTGATGATTATACCGTCCAACAACATCACCAGAGTAACACCAATCAAACCTGTCTGCATCATATAAACCCTTCTGCCAATAGAATCATATGAACAAGAAATCATACCAGTCAATCTCTTTGCTTCATAGAAATGCACAGTTTAATGTCGCCAATCACAATGAAACCAAAAAAGTGTAGAGGCTGACGAATCCTTGGACTGTGATGGCCGCTGCCAATAATACACCTCTGAGCTGAAACTGCTGCTGTTGCAACGGATAGAAACAGAAGCCAAAACATCCTGTCAGCAATAGCTACAGATCTCTCTCCTGTCAGCAAAGAATGATGGGTAAAAAAAAAACAGTATTATGGGATATTTCCTGCCCCTTGAGAATTTTCTGGTGAAAAAAATACTTTTACGCCACTACATAGGTGGCGGTAAAAGTTTGCGAATATTCTGGCGTTAATTTTGTCTTTAGCACATTTCGCTGTTTAGTAAACCATGCGTTAATGTGTACGTAGTGTTATTTTCAGCGAATGCGATAACTGGCGAACAATTATTCTTGCGCAAGAAAATTCGCAAATTTATATTTACCGCAGGTTAGTAAACTGGCGATAACATATTTGCAGAAAATTCTGTCTATATATTGTGCGAATATTTTTAACGCACTTTAGTAAACGGACCCCTTAGTTAGGCAAACATGTAATGTATAAAGGCTGGAGTGACTGGATGTATAACATAATAGCCAGAACACTACTTCCTGCTTTTCAGCTCTATAACTCTGAGTTAGTCAGTGACTATAAGGGGGCCACATGGGACATAACGGTTCAGTGAGTTTGTAATTGATCCTCCGCATTCAGCTCAGATTCAAAAGCAACAGTTATGACCCATGTGCCCCCCCCCCCTCAAATCCCTGATTGGTTACTGCCTGGTAACCAACCAGTGGAAACCAAGAGAGCTATTGTTGAAATACTAAAGTATCATGCATTTTACAACTTTTCTTAGTGCTCAGTGCAAATGTATCTACAGCATAACATTGTGTAATAAGGAATTTTAAGGTATGTTTAAAAATAGCATAACTCACATGGAGTCATTTGTGTTTCTAGGTGCACAAGTATAAGAGCACCAAATCGTGCAAGAGCTCACATAAGAAACATATTTGCCCTGGGGAAAGCTGCACTCTGCTTCTTGTGCTGCATTAAAAATCCGGTGTGGGGAACAGAGTGCAACATCAGCGGGGCACATGCAAGCCCTATTTTTATCTGTTTATTACCACATAGATGCATATGGTAGAACTGCCTGTAACATGCAAAGAAATACAATTTGGATGTTTTCAAATAGTGTACAGTCCTGTAGATCTTGTTTGTTGCAATAGGGGTAGTATAACTTCTTGTTTAACGTGTGCAATAAATATGGCTTGTGCTGAATATACTTTTTTTTAATTGTTGTTTTAACCACATAAAATCCATGGTTTTGCTATTTCTTCAGGTAAGCAGGGCAAGCAGGAAATTAAGATTACTACATATATGGTCCATATGAGGTAGATAATTATATGCATTATATGCAGTTGGATTATTTATAATTGTTTGCCTAATTATTATCTAATTACTTACCATTCAAGGAACAAACAAGAAGTAGCTTCATTTTCTGTAACAATATGTTCAGCACAAACAGGGTCGGACTGGGCCAGCGGGACACTGGGAAAAAAACCCGGTGGGCCCCGGCTCTCAAGGGCCCCTGCCAGCCCAGACCCCCTCCCCGATCAGCCTAAACTAACTAAAAGAAAAATAAGTGTAGCACGCTGTGGAGGATTTTGCACATGCAGTATGATTCCTTGCATGCATGGGGCCCCCACGGTTTGGAACCTGGAGGGCCCCAAATGCGCCAGTCCAACCCTGAGCACAAACCATTTCCTTCACCCTTCCTAAATTGGAGTAGTAGTTGTAACACTGGCAAGTTTTATTTAAGTAACAGTTGTAAGGTCATGGCAGCCCCCACCTATCATTGCGTTATAATTTCTGATTACCACCCAGAGTTTTAGTTCAGACATAAAACATCCAGGGAGAGTATGATTATGATCTCTTTGCTGCACAGATATACAACCTGCAGCTTTTAGTCATCTGACTCCAGTTTTCTTGAACTATAGCATCCACTAGCATGAACATTGGAGCATGCAAATGACAGCTAAAGTCCCTGTAGTTATAATCAAATTGCTCTCCCTAGTAACCAAGCAGTAAAATGAGAGACTGGGACTTGAGTTGAAGAGGGCCTGTACAGCAATAAATTAAAAAGTAATAGAAAGTAAAAATAATAAAATTAGAGCTTCATAGAGCAATAGTAATTTGGTGACCCCATTTGAAAGCTTAAAAGCGGCAGATGTGGAAGGCAAGTAATTCAAAATCTATAAAAAAATACAAATGAAGACCAACTGAAAACCTGCTAATAATAGGCCATCAGCATTCTCTCTTTCATTCTCTCCTATCCACTATTTACTAAAGCAGATTCTTAACTTGATTCTACTCTTACTAAAGCCTAAATTAACTTTTAGTATGATGTAGACATTGGTATTCAAAGACATTTTTCAGTTGGTCTTCATTTTTATTGTTTTCAGTTATTTAGCTTTCTGTTTTAGTAGCTCTCCAATTTGGTATTTCAGTGGCTAATTGGTTTTAGCTTACTTACCCTAGCAACCACATAGTGGTTTAAATAAATAAATTCATGGAATTTAAAAATAAGAGAGCCTTAATAGGAAGCTAAGCAATAGCAAGTAACAATAACAATAAAATTGTAGCCTCTCAGAGAAATATTTTTTGGTTTTCAGGGTCACTGACCCCAATTGGAAATATAAAAAGAGGCAGAAAAGGAATGCAAATAATTCCAACTCTATAAAAAATAATGAAGACCAATTGCAAATGTGCTAGTAATAGGATATTCTAAAACTTATAGGAAAACTAGACCTCATATAAAAACTCCTATGTAAAACACTGATTTATTTAAGTATATAATTTTCCTAAAAATTTACTTTTCTAGTAGTATGTGCCAATGGGTAATCCTAAGTAGAAAATTCACATTATGTGAATGACAGTTGTAAATAGTGTTGGACAAATCTGGCGTGTTTTACCGAGAATTTGCGAAAACACATTGACAAAAGTCAATGGATGTTTTTCTTGCAATATTTTTCAAAATGTGCAACTTTTTTCAACTATACATTAGAGTCTGTAGGCATTTTTTTGCTTTCAAAATATTTTACTCATCCCTAGTTGTAAATCCTGTTGTAGCATTTACACTAGTTATTTTTACACAGACTTTTGCATATAGCTTTTAAGACAATGCATTGACAATTTATGAGTTAAACACTTCATCTATAACTATTTTTTTCTTATTTTTAGGGAGTTCTAGTTAATAATATAAAGAGATTGTTTGAGTTAAGGCTGACCATATCTGAAATTGCAAGACGATTGGATATCAGTCGAAATATGGTCTATAGACTGATGGATGCAAATGGGATTTCATGGCAGAAATTCACCAGCATTAATGATGCTACATTGAAAGAGGAGATAAAAGATATTAAAAAGTGTCACATGCATGCAGGTGAAGTTTTCATAAATGGTCACTTAAGAGCACGTGGAATATATGTTCAGAGACATCGCCTAAGAACAATACTTCATGAAGTTGATCCTGAAGGGATTGCAGTGAGAAAAAGACCAACCATCTCAAGGAGAGTGTATTATTCACCTTGCCCGAATTATGTCTGGCACTTAGATGGATTGCATAAACTGATCAGGTGGAAGCTTGTGATCCATGGAGCCATAGATGGCTTTAGTAGGCTTATTTTATTTCTTGCTTGTTCCACCAATAACAAATCAGATACAGTTTATTCTTTGTTTCAAAACTCAGTACATGTGCATGGATGGCCCATACATGTTAGAACAGATCTTGGTGGTGAAAATCAGAAAGTGTGGCAAGTTATGACAGATCATCATAGAACAGCAGCATCTGTAATAAGAGGAAGCTCCGTCCACAATGAAAGGATTGAGCGCTTGTGGAGAGACATAAACAGATTAATTAGTTCCACATTCAGATCAGTTTTTTACAACTTAGAAAATATCTGCTTGCTTGATCCACTAAATGATACGGATTTATTCTGCTTGCATTGGGTTTTTAAAAAGTTTATCAATAATATGCTGTCTGACCACATAAAAGCCCATAACAATCATAGCCTTTCAACAGAGTCAAACTATACTCCATTACAGCTGCATGAACTAAACAATCATCTAACAGACCTGCACTTACACAACCCTTCAGAGGAAGAAAACAGTATAGAAGAAGTACACCTGACCCAGGTTGAAGTACCAGATGTCAGAATTAATGCACCCCCTGAGCTTTTAGAGATGTTGACTGCTGAAATACCACAGGATTTGGTAAACCTCAACAACTGTGAACAACTTTATGAAAAAGCTGTGAATATTGTGGGGCAATTTATTGCTGAAAAGCAAATGAACTGAACAGACCTCACAGGCTTGATGTTTTGAATAATTAATTTTCTGCAATGGACAGTTGCCCATGCAAACCTGCAGGACTATGTCATATAGCAATTAAATTTTTTGTTGAATTGTTGTCTTGCATGTAATAGTTCACCTTCAAAGTATATGAAGTATTCATGAAATACTGATTTTATCTGAACTTACTATTTTCTAAAAAATATAATAAATACATAACTTTTTTTTGCAAAATAATACATTTCTGCATGCAATATCTAAGCACACAGGAGCTCATTTATTAACACTGGGCAAATCTGCCCATGGGCAGTAACCCATAGTAACAAATCAGTGTCTGGCTTTATTCAGGCAGCTGCAGGTAGGACAATGAATGCAACAATTTGTTTGCCATGGGTAACCATGGGTGCATGGGCAATTGTGTCCAGTGTTGATAAATGAGCCCCTGTCTCAAAGAGCATGTAAAGCACATTTCATTGGGGAGCATCAAGATGTTAGGTACATCCAAGTGAAATAGTTTGCGTATGTTTATCCTTGGGTTAGTGTTTCTGTTAGGACAGGGGTAGGGAACCTGCGGCTCTAGAGCCGCATGCGGCTCTTCATCCTGCTTGCTGCGGCTCAGTCTTGCGGCTTTGCCTGTCAGGTCGTATTTACAGCCCTCGCACCTGCTGGTGGCTTCTTGAGCGTGCGACCGCGGTAAGCACACTCAAGAAGCCGCCAGCAGGTGCGAGGGCTGTATAGAAGTCCCAGGAGTGACAGGCAAGACTTTGCCACAGCAAGATGATTCCTCATGGACCTTATTGCGGTCACACACTCAAGACGAGAGAGAGAGACGATCAGCATGGAGCTTCAGAAACAGAAGTCACATTAAACAGATGAGAACACTAGCATTTAATAGGGCTATTCAGTGTTTCATTTATTTCAAAATAGCCCTGCATATACACAATGCTCTTCTGTTTGTTGTATTCTGTTGTAACGGTTAAAATTAAAAAAAGGTTAAAAAAGTTTATAAGCTGTGTTATGTTTTGCGGCTCCACACTATTTTTTTTTTGTGGGAGAGGGGCAAAATGGCTCTTTTGATAGTAAAGGTTGCTGACCCCTGTGTTAGGAGAAACCAACACCTGCCATGGAAAAGCACTGCCCCAGCATATTATATATATTTCTGCCCCTAAATCAGCTTTTTGTTTGTGCAGTAGAGTAAACCCAGTGAATTGCACTTTACATGTTCTTTAAATAACCTGATAGCACTTAAGTTAAAAATGTCTTCTAAAGTTATTGATTCACTTCTCTACCATAGATATTATTGGAATGTCTGTGAATTCTTTTGGGGTTAGTGCAAGGCAAAACTAAATAAATAAATATTAATAGAGTCAGGCCTGCTTTAAGGTAGCAGTGGGCCCAAGGCAGAGATTGCATGGTATGCCCCCCTAGATTGAAAAAAACATTAATGGGGTACAGAGCATTAAGTACAAGTCTGAGGGGGAACATTATTTAAACCGGCAGACTACCGGAACCTTGACATATCCTTTTGTGACATCAATACAGGGAACATAGGGCAGGCAGAGTATGGCACACACAGGGAGCATAGCACAGGCAGAGTATGGGACACACAGGGAGCATAGGGCAGGCAAAGTATGACATACACAGGCAGGGTATGGCACAAGCAGGGAGCATAGGGAAGGCAGGAGACAGCAGGATATAAGGAAACCTATCAGGACCACCCTAAGATAAACAGTTCATACTGTGCTACATACAGGGACACAATATGGGTGCCCCTCCAGCAGTTTGTATGAGTGTAAACCATGGGATTATAATGGAGGCTTGGGGAGGCTTAGCCTTCCCAAACCAGCAGGGTAGTGTTTGCAAATAGGGTATGTGCCTTAAATAAAATCCTAACAAGAATCATAAGTCTGCATCCGAAACGGCTGTACCCTCTCTAAGCAAGAGTTAAAGGAGAAGGAAACCCTGTAAGAAAAAATCCCATAACCCCAAACCACGTAGACCCCCCCTCCCCTCGGCTAACTTCCCCCGGGGAAATGCCCCATACCTTATACTTACCCCTTGTCGCAGATTCTGGCAGCGGACTTCACGGCATCCATCTTACGGCTCCTCGGTAAACTGACTGGGAGTTCGGTATGTCAGAGCATGCGCAATTGGAGCAATTTGCCGGTTTGCCAGGCCCGGATTTGTGGAAAGGCCACCTAGGCCTGGGCCTAGGGTGGCAGGATTTTAGGGGGGTGGCATGTTGCCCAACCACACCCACATTGGTTCAAAAACACTGGGGATGCACTGGAGATACAATCATTTTTTAAATTTCCTATGCGCCAATCCCATTGCTCCAGTTCAGATGATGAAAATTTGCATGAATAAAGGGGAGGGGACAGGAGCGATTAATGCCAGTGGGTCTAGGGGTGCCCACTCTGTAAATCCGGCCCTGTGGCTTGCGACAACTGCGCATGCGCCAAAATTGTCAGAGATTGGCGATCTCCCAATCATCTTACCGAGGATCCGGAAGATGGATGCCGTGAAGACTGCTGCTCCTTTAAGGACCAGTCCCACGGGCATGTATATTCTGGCAGGATGAAGCTGATTGGAGAGTGCCACTGTCAGCAAGAGCAGAGAGAGTAAGGAGGAGGCGGGAACTCCAGTGAGATTCAGATAATTGTGCCAGCTCAGACGTTATGAGAAGTGAGTGTCAGTGCTGCTGCAGCCCATGTGTCTGTATGTATATTACATATTTATGATAATTAATGTGAGCTGTTTGCTATAAAATCATCAGGTTGAAAAGTTATTCATAAGTCATTGCCCAAATTATTTAGCTTGGTCCATTTGATTTCTGTCTGTCTTTAACAACTTCAGCTTCTTAGGAAGGAACAGAGAAGCTGCACCTGGGGAAACGAGAGATCCTGGTATATTTACTGGATGTGCAACTACAAATCTCTTCTGAATCAGTGCTGGCCTGTCTAAGATTCTGATTGTCTGCATCTGTGTGTATGCCAGTGTCTGTGGGCTGCCTAAGAATGTGTATATGTTGTGTGTCTATGTGCCTGCCAAATATGTGTGTTCATTTTCACTGCCTGTCCCAGTATTACTGCATCTCTATGTGTGTTCCTGCCTAAATATGCCTGGGTATACTTATATCAGAATTTCTGTACCTGTGTCTTAATCTGTGTTTGCGTATATTTATATCTTTATGAGTCCCTAATTAAATGTAGTTAAAATCTGGGTTATTTTATAACCTCTAAACTTGGCTAAAGCACTAGTCTACAGGAAGCAAGATTTTATTACACTACATTTCCAGGATTTCATTCATTACTGTTCAGTTGCAAGATGAAACAGCACCACTCCTTTTTATTTTACAAAGGAGTGGTGCTGTTTCATCTTTCAACCAAAAGTTATACCTATGGAAAAGTGGCCACCGGGGAAACCTGCACCACAAATCAAGAAAAAGCCAGGAAGCTGTGCTGACTACTCTGTACGATTCATTATTGTTCAACCTAAAGTAATATGTTGAAATTATTCTAATACAGGTATAGGATCTGTTACCCGGAAACCCGTTATCCAGAAAGCTCTGAAATATGGAAAAGCAATCTCCCATAGACAAGATTATAAACAAATAATCCAAATTTTTAAAAATGATTTTCCTTTTTCTGTGTAATAATAAAACAATAATTGTACATGATCCCAAATAAGATATAATTAATCCTTATTGGAAGCAACACCAGCCTATTGGGTTTATTTCATGTTTACATGATTTATGAAGATCCAAATTACGGAAAGTTCCGTTATCTAGAATACCCCAGGTCCTGAGGATTGTGGATAACAGGTACCATACCTGTATTCGTTAATACATACATTTTTTTTACACATTTACATATAATTACTAATGCATTTGCACTGCATTTGCACTGCATTTATTCTGGGGTGCATAATGACGCATAAAGGTGACACCTGCTTATTTTTAAAGAGTGGGCACATGTGCACCTGGGCAGTAACCCATAGCAATGAAGTTTTGCTTTCAGTGTTGAACCTGAAGCTGGATAAAATTGCTAATCACAGATTGGTTGCTATGGATTGTAGCCCAGGTGCAAATTTGCCCACTGTCCATGAATGACTCTTGTATATACTTTTTTGTGTGTTTTGAATATGAAACGAGCAGTGGAAGGTATAGCCTTCCCAAACAAAAATATCACCCTCTGTCTATGGCAGGGATCCCCAATCCTTTGAACCCGTGAGCAACATTCAGAAGAAAAAGGAGTTGGGGAGCAACACAAGCAAGAAAAATGTTTTTGGGGTGCCAAATAAGTCCTGTGATTGGCCATCAATAGCCCCTATGTGGATTGTCAACCTACATTGAGACTCTATTTGGCAGTACAACTTGTTTTTTTTATACAACCAAAACTTGCCTCCACATTTATAGATTTGTTGATCCAACAGCATTTTCTGTGTATTCTAACAGACACAAATTTCCCTATAGCAGTCTGTCTATATTTCCTTTTGTGTGTTTTTCATGTTAGGGTGGAATCACAGTACTCTGGTAACATACCTCTTTGGCATAACCTACAGCTCACTCATTATGCTCTATACCTGACCACAAAATACAAGCTCAGTGCAATATAAAATACCTGGAGCATGTCATAGTCCAAGGAAATGAGTCCACCTTTGAGAATCTGAAAGACACATTTAACTTACCCAATACTATGTTCTTCAGGCTCTTTCCGTTTTGGCCACACTCAAATTGATACCTCACCATGGTGAATAGAGGAGCTAGCCTTCAAGCCCCAACCTATCCAAACCAGTATCCTCATTTTAACCCTGAACAGGCCAAGGGATCCAATTAAAGTGTCACAGGACATCCCCATCTTACCTAAGAACTGTGGAATTACATCCTAGAAACACTAATGATATGTTAAAGGAGTTGCTCAAGTTTAAATTGACTTTTATTATGATGTAGAGAGAGATATTCTGACATGATTTGCAATTGGTTTTATTATTATTTGTGGTTTTGAGTTATTAAGCTTTTTATTCAGCAACTATCCGGTTTTCTATTTCAGCATTCTGGTTGCTAGGGTCTCAATTACTCTAGCAACCATACATTGATTTGAATGAGAGCCTGGAATATGAATAGGAAAGAACCAGAATAGAAAGATGAGTCATTTAAAGTAGCTTATTTGTAGCCTCATACAACATTTGTTGTCAGAAGAAGGCAAATAACTCAAAAACTATAAAAAATAATCCAGTTGAAAAGTTGTTTAGAATTAGCCATTCTATAATATACTAAAAGTTAATCTAATGAAGAACCACTCCCTTAATTAGCTTTAGGGACAAAATTATACAAATGTGCTACCTACATAGAAATTAAACCCACACATATTTAATATGATAAAGTCTAATAGTCCTGATTTCTGTTCCAAAGGTTCTCATTCTCCAGTAGATTTCATGCTCCTGTCTGCCCTACCATCAAGCAGTTCTGAACAAAAGTGACAGGAGAAATTGGGCTTAATTAGCACTTATTTTTCTAGTTACTCCCAAAATGTTGTCACTGAATCAAGTAACGTAAGGTACCCTCCTCAACCCTCTCTTTATACAGTCAAAGCTTATTGCCATGAAGTGGAAGTCAAACCATCCTGCCCAAAGAAGGGAATCAGTTCATACCAATTAATCAGTTCATACAATACCTACAGAGAGGTTGCCCCAAAAAATTGATTAGGTGTGGTCTTCCTGGATATCAAAACACCTGCCCATACCAGCATCTCAAACTTTGAAATCCCCCCAACCCTTAGGCCACCACTGCCCCCCAGGTAGCAAAAAAAAGACACAAAATATGTTCATTTATGTTCATTAATTCATGATAGTTCCTCCTTAAATGAACAGAAAATATACAACAAAGGATAATGATTTTTCATATTTCAATGGGATACAATTGCTGGATAGGCTACAGACCAATGTCTGTCCTTTAAAATTTTAATTAGACAGTGCTAAATACTGCCCCATTCATAAGAGCAGTCAATAACAAATATAAAAAATGATTATCTTTGGTTGTTTTGGCATTGACAAACAACTGAAGCTCATTGTTGCATGTGTGTGCAATTGGATAAACATGATCCTCATCATGAATGAACGATATTCGTGGCCTTGGAGAAAATCCTAGAGCTGGTATATTTCCACTTCCCGTGGCAAATGCGAGGATGTGGCTGGGTTTCAGTTTTTTAATAAATGCAACCTCTTCGTCTGCAAGTTGTTTACAATCTAGGATTTCAAAATAGGTTCCATCTAAAAAATAAAAAAAACAGATAATATTAACAAACCCGTTATCCAACAGAGAAAGAGAGAGCAAGGATATGTAATTTATTTAATGTATTTAATCAATTACACTCCCCAGAAATATAGTGAAGCTACTACTTTCTCTAAAACTATGACAGCTACTTGACATATCCACTTGTGATTGCTGCAATTATTACATTTGTTAAAGTTTAGCTTTTAATCTAGATATATATTTAAACATAGGTTTATGTGTAAATAGTTAAAGGAGACATTTCATATAACCTTCATATTCAGATATATTACTCATACCTAAAAAAATGTAATGATGCAGAAAGAAAAACGTTTTGAAAACATTTTACCTCCTACAACTGTCATTATATCAGAGCTGCAGAGAGATGTTCACAGGTCATAGGCTAGGCTGAAATGAGTGGGAGTATCTCTTCAATCTTCTACAGGAGGTGGTCATAGCACAGACTGACAGGCTGAACGCTGTAGCAAAACCTAAACCCCATCCCACCCTCTGTCCTGTGTGTTCCCAGCCTGCACATAACTGATTTATGCTGCTGCCTGATCATTCAGTTCTGACAATATACCTTAAATGTTACACATAAAGCAATAAATCAAGGGTTAATACAAACTGTAATAGTAATGTAATAGTAGTATTTTCTTTAGTTTAAGTACAACAGTATGTTCCTGTGTTGCACAGCAAATAGGCAGTCACACATGTACCTGCCCAGCTGGACATAATCTATTGTTCATAATGGAGGGAGAGAAACAAGTACTGTAAGGAGGGGGTTAAATGAACAGGGCAGGGAGGGGTTAAATGAACAGGACAGAGAGAGAGAGCAGTTCAGGAAAGGGAAAACCAGCAGTAAGGGTTAACAGAAGTCTGCAGGGAAGGACTGAGAGTGACATCACAGACACGCCTACTCCTCCCTCATTGGCTGCTGCTCTATAGCTTATACAGAAAGAGCCGTTGGCTGAAGCTCAGATACTGAAGAGTCTGAGACAGGAAGTTGCAAAGGGGGAGGGCTGAGAACAGTTTTCAGGCTAATACAGACATTTTTTAATCCAAAAGGTATTAAAATAAAAAAGTTTTCTTCTATTTTATATGGTTTGATGCATTGTGAAAATATATGCAATATGTCCCATTTAATGTCAGCAACTTTGGGTTTACTAAATTCCCTGAATTGTTTTGTATCATCAAAAGACAGATAATATTATGCAATGTACCACTGCCATCTACTCCCTGTATACAATGATTATTGTTTTGACATAAATGTAGAAAGTACATTTTCATGTATCCCTATATTAAAAGAGGGTTCGATCACATATTGTTACAACCCCGTTGTCCAACCATTTATTTCAGTGCTGTCCAACTGGCCTTGTGTTGCCCCCACATGAAAGTCTACCTGCTGGGTCTGTTTAGCATGTGTAAAGTTTAAATAGTATCAGTACTAAGATTAACTGGCTCCTACATTGTTTACACCTCACATCCAGACACTAAAATCCTGCATTGTTCACACCTGAAAAAAAAAGCCTTATAGGAAATACGTAACTACTTTAGGAGCGAAGAAACCAGCTGGTAGCTAGGCGACGGCTTTGCACCGTAACTTCGAACCTTTTTTCTTAGCACTTGTTTGGGCGCATTGACTCCACAAGCAGCTGTAGAGCTCACAAGGCTGCAACTGCGCATTCTACCAGGGAACTCAGAGCACACTACCAAGGCAGTGCATCTCCTGGGACAAGACAGCGCAGTTGCTGGGACCAGTGTCAGTACAACTGATACCACTACACCCATGAGTGTGACATTAGTTATAACTTTAGCTACAGGGAGCGCTAAATGCCACGCTCTTAACCTAATGCACCACACTAATTGCATGTCCTGTACCTTAATAGGTATTTATTGGAGCTACCCTAACCATGGAGGAGACTGATTTCCTTAAAGGAACAGTTCAGATTTCCTTAAAGGAACAGTTCAGTGTAACTGAAGCAAATCATTGCGGAAGTCACAGGGGGTAAGAGCACATTTCTACTCACTGGAAAGAGGCAAAAGTTGAACACACCTAACAGATTTTCCAATAGGAGACACTGGAACTCACAAGGCAGACCCTATTGCTCCTTTCACTCTGCATTCCAGTCAATTCAAACCGACCAGAGCAAAAAACATACCAGACCAATCTGACACCAACAGGCCAAGAACAACAAAACGACAAACATAATAGTTAGTATAGGTATGGGTATATATAATTTATGTGAAAGTAGGGAGGGGTGTATGTATGGATGCTGGGTTTTCATTTGCAGGGGTTGAACCTGATGGACTTTGTCTTTTTTCAACCAAATTTAACTATGTAACTATGTAAAGGACCTGCCTGTGTATGGCCACCCTAAGGCGTTCACAGCAGAAGGGTCTGTGACTAAAGCTGGCCACAGACGCAAAGATCTGATCGTACGATCGGACTTTCCCATCTCCCTACCTGCCACTAACCATTCAGATCAAAGTCTTACCATTCCGACCAAATAAAGTAGTTAAAGAACAGATCAGCCAATGTTCTGCCCCTGACGGCAATCGTACGATAGACAAAACTATGACAGTCTCCCACTGAAAATCATACGATTGGCAATACACGCAGAGATATTATCGGCAGCCAACAGACCTGTCGGATCGACCAATCTCCGTCGGACAAAAAATGTCGGGACTCTCCACACACGGTCCTATCGTACGATTTTCAGTGGGAGACCGTCACTAGCTTTGTCTATCATAAGATTGCTGTCAGGGGCAGAACATCGGCTCATCTGTTCTTTAACTACTTAATAGATCTTTGTGCCTATGGCCAGCTTAAGTAGCTGTTCAGGAAGAGAAGTGCTATGCATAACAACTGAATGGTTGTGACTTCACATTAGAGCAGGAAGCAATAATAAATACTATACAGTATGTTGATAAGTAACTAAAAAAACATGCAGAAATATAAAAATATAGAAAATATATGACCGTAAAAAAACTCATAAGGCTTTAGTAGAATTCATTGATATAGTATCAAATTAGTACTGACCACAGCATACTGTATGCATACCTGTCTTACTCATATGCTTTTCATATGCTTTTCTCTTACATACACTTGGGGGGGCAAAGCACCTCATATACACATAAATATTATACTTGTAACAAAGTTCCACACAAAATAAACCTAATGTTTTACCTTGATGCATGGTGTTTAACTATAGTACTTACACAGAATAATATTAGATATATTAAATTTAATAATTGAAAAATATTTTTTACCTGAATCTGAAATTCATCTTCACTTCATTAAGGTTCTGAAGCTGGGAAAATATTTTTAGTGTTAAAACTTTAAAGAAATAGAGAAAAAATGTAGAAATGCTACTTATTAGGCTAAAGTAGCATAAGGCTAATGGAATAAACCAATAGAATGCATGGCAATTAAAGGGGTGGTTTACCTTCAAACTAGTTGTTTTCTGAGAGATCACCAGAAATAATGACTTTTTCCAATTACTTTCTATTTTCTATGTGTCACTGTTTTTCTAATACTGAAGTTTAAGGTGTCATTTTTCACGTTCTAAAGCAGCTCTGGGAGGGGGGTCGCCGACCCTACAAACTGTTCTAAATTGATACATTTAGTTAGATACATTTCTTATCTTTGTCCCTGCTGAGCAAAATCCCTGGATTTCATTTCTGGCAGTTGTTAGACTTGATATAATAGTTGCTAATACTCCAGAGATACTGCTTTCAACTAAATGTTGTAAAATTGTAACAGTTCAGCGTCTGCATCTGAATTACTGAGCTGCCAGACTCAAACACAAAACCTTTGGTACTATGTGCTTGTGTTCAGGGGGAGCCCCTGATGAATAACTTGTATGTGGCTCAATAATTTCTGATGGTGGCCCTGAGTATCCTGAGATTATAGTGATTTATTTATAAAGCATAACAATTTACCAGATCACTTTTAGTAAAAGAGAAATGAGGAGAGCACTCAGTAAGCATGAAAATGCTGTGGTTACTTGTTTAAGTAACCACCAGTACACACAGTGTACCTTGAACCAGTGTATCTTGAACCACAGCGATCTTGAACCAAGTGGGCAGTGCATTTTTGGACACCAGTACTTTTGAATTTGCATGTTGCAGGGCTGCAGTGCTCATTCAAATTAAACTACAATCAGTGAAGCTGTATTTTCTAGACATGTTGCTGAATTTTCAAGTGATCTGGTTAGCCTAATTTAAAGACTTTGCCATTGTATTACTGTAAAAATTTTAGCTAATGGGTATGTATATTTTTTGACAGTGAGGAAATTAACATTTTGTTGGTATTCAAATACACTCATACCTGATTAATAGTAGAATTAACTTGGCTGGGTTTTGTTGGAAGTTGAAATGTCTAAAAAAAAAAAACATTAATTTTATTAAGGGGCTATTTTCTGGTGGTTCAGAGAAGAAATCTAATTCAATCTGCACCAAATATTACATTTTCACATATCTATATTTTTTTTTACATTTTTCAAGTTTCAAAAATAAAAAGTTTTGGAGCGAAAAAACATGATCAAATCCATTCAAAGTAATAAGCATCTGCAGAGAAATATCATTACTTACACATTACTTAAGCTGAAAATATGGTGCTCATTTATAAACACTGGTTAAATTTGCAACCACTCAGTGATTAGCTTTTCTCAGCCAGCTTCAGATAGAAAAATAAATGCACGTCTGATTTGTCATCATTGGCTACTGCCCAGTTGCCAATTTGCCAAGTGTTCATAAATGACCCTAAGCAGTTCCTGATTTTATACTGCACTAATGTTTGCTTACTTACTCCAACTTCCCTCAACACTAGCTTGTTTTAATTTTTATCAGTCTTGGACTGACCCACAATTAGACTTTTAATATGGAGTTTTAAAATGGACCATTTAGTCACAGATAGGAAGAGAGGAGAAGGTGTCACCTGCCAATCAAGCTTACTGTTAGACAATATCTGTTGATCAGCCAGAAAAGAAGTCTGCACCTCTGCTCTTTAGTTTGTGCTGTTTATTGTAACGAATAGAACAATTTAAAGATAACTATACATGTGTATGTGTATGACAGATACAGTGCAGGCCAGACATGTATGTCTAAATTCATTTTGATTTGTTTTGTTGGCAGACCCTATACACGAGATCACAGTTAGCCAATAAGTTCTTATAAGTGAATTGTAAAAGTTTTGTGTGTGTGAAATTCTTTTTTGCAACGTTTAGGCTGAAGACGGCTCAAATGAGGAACCGAAATGTTGAAAAAAAATGTTTTCACTTTTTTTTAAGACCTGACTGGTGCAGTCTTTTCATTGTGGCACACACACACATATTATTTATATATATTTCTCTAGTCGGCCCTCCTGTCAGTGCAGACGTATGAGTTATGTCCAGGTTCACCTCTGGAGGCAGGACAGAAGAATTGGTTTCTTGGCCCCTCCCTCAGGATATATAGGCTGGCTCCACCTCTATTCCCCAGTTCTTTGTCCTGCCTTGGAGGTTAAAGGGATACTGTCATGGGAAAAAAAAAACTTTTTCAAAATGAATCAGTTAATAGTGCTGTTCCAGCAGAATTCTGCACTGAAATCCATTTCTCAAAAGAGCAAACAGATTTTTTTATATTCAATTTTGAAATCTGACATGGGGCTAGACATATTGTCAATTTCCCAGCTGCCCCAAGTCATGTGACTTGTGCTCTGATAAACTTCAATCACTCTTTACTGCTGTACTGCAAGTTGAAGTGATATCACCCCCCTCCCTTTTCCCCCCAGCAGCCAAACAAAAGAACAATGGGAAGGTAACCAGATAGCAGCTCACTAACACAAGATAACAGCTGCCTGGTAGATCTAAGAACAGCACTCAATAGTAAAAACCCATGTCCCACTGAGACACATTCAGTTACATTGAGAAGGAAAAACAGCAGCCTGCCAGAAAGCATTTCTCTCCTGAAGTGCAGGCACAAGTCACATGACCAGGGGCAGCTGGGTAATTGACAAAATGTCTAGCCCCATGTCAAATTTCAAAATTGAATATAAAAAAATCTGTTTGCTCTTTTGAGAAATGGATTTCAGTGCAGAATTCTGCTGGAGCAGCGCTATTAACTGATTCATCTTGAAAAAAATGTTTTTTCCCATGACAGTATCCCTTTAAGGACAGAAATTCTTCTTCTAGTTTTATTTATTTATTTATTTGTTTATATTTTTTACAACATTTGATATGGGGGCATGCTGATCCATTCAAGCTGATCCCTCCTGGCTGGCATTTTGCAGTTAGTGGACAGCCTTATACACACATTATGGAGGCATGCAGAGCTGTCTCTCATTGTGTCAGGATTCTTCCTCCTTACTGGCAATTAGCAGTAAGTGGAGTAGATCAGACTAATTATTACTCCTCAGGGGCTAGGTATGCAGTGCTACCACAGAGCCCAGTGAGGATTGTCTCTGGTAGATACGGGGTTAATCCCCATGGGCAGCATGGAGAGCTACTTTTAGTCTCCTATGGACCCATAACTGTGAGTCCGTTCACAGTATCCAGAGCCTTTATTACTAAAGTGCTGTGTCCCTAGGTAAGCAGAATCGCACTTTCCAATACAGCGCAAGGCGCTATGTCTGGTAAGCGCGCTCTGCGCAACCAGAATCCACCATCTTCCTTTTGGGTGACTGCTTTGTTTTGGCATGAAAGACGTTACGCGACGTCATTACGTCATAGCGCAGTGTCATTTCTAGTTGCGCATCACAACAGGAGCAGTCAGCACACGGAGCTCTCATGGCCAGCGTGCAAGGCGTTTACACACAGCCTTTATTACGCCAAAACTGTGCAACTATACAATTGCTACCTTTACTATGGAAAGAGCAGATTCGCTCAGGGACTTAAGAGTCGACATGCAGGCTGCAAACTCTGTAAAGAAATCAACTACGAAGCCAGCAAATGTGGTTAAATGCAGAAAATACTGCACTGACTGTAAGCCTCTTGAGCCACCAACCTTATCTCCACAGGATATTAATCTTGACACTAACTCAGCCATACTGGAGCTACAGGGGAATGAGGAGTCCATTTCTTTTTTTTTTTAGTTTTTTTATTGAAATTTTAAACATTAAACATAATACAATTAGAAGAAAAGTAAAGGTATAGTAAAGAAGAAAGTTGAGAAAGAGGGGGGGAGGGGGGTAAGGCATAAAATGTCATAACCATTATATTAGTACATCGGTAGTTAACTAGATTGCACAGTTAGCCAGGTACCCCATATCGTTCAAATTTTCCAGGGCAGCCTCTTGAAAGATATGTTAGTTTCTGGTTCGAGAGAGAGTCATTTATCAGTTTTTGCCAATATTGTATTGTGGGGGGGTTGAGCGACTTCCAGTGCATTAATATGGCTTTTTTGGCATAATACAGGAGCTGTAGGTAGCATATTTTAACATAGGAGTGTAGCTGCAAGCCCTCTATTATCCCCAACAGACAGGTTTCTGGCGAACGAATACTTGGTAGTGCAAGCTTTTCATTCAAGTATTGGAGTACTGCACTCCAAAAGCTCTGAATCACCGGACAGGGAGGAGTCCATTTCTAATGATCCAATAACTATGCAACCAGTTTCTCATGTAACACCACAACTCCCTCCTCAGGTAGGAGACTTCCTACCACACCACAAAGAGCCACCAAACGTAAGGCTCAATACCCTCCACCTGACATGTCTGACAGTGAGGAAGGCCCTCATCTAATGTTGATGCCATTTCCTTTCATGATTCAATGTTACCAGAATCAGGGGAGGTGACTTCTGACTCAATCAGTGATTCAGATTCAGAGCAACCTACATTTGCCAAACCAGATATTTCCAGGAAGCTCCTTAGAGAGATGATGGAGACATTAGAGATAAAAGATGAAGCCACGGCTGTCTCAAAAGCCGATAGGGTCCTAGGTGTACACCAAAATAAATCCCTGTCATTCCCCATATTCAAGTCAATCACCCAAACTATTGACACTGAATGGTCACAACCAGACCAGCGATTTACCTTAAATAAAATATTTTATGATACTTATCCAGTTCCAGAGGAACAGCGCAAAGTTTAGGATAAACCACCAAAGATTGATTCAGCTATGTCTAGTCTTTCTAAACAAACTACCTTGCCAACCGAAGAAGCGGCCTTTAGAGAGCCTATGGACAGGAAATCAGAGCCTTCCCTAAAAAGAGCTTACACTCAAACAGCAGCTATTCTCAGACCGGCAGCGGCAGGCCTGGCCCGCACAGCTAAACAATGGGCACAAGCGATAGCTGACAATCCACCGGCTTCAGCTCAGGATTTAGACAGGCACATCAGTAGACTAGATAATACCCTGTCCTTCCTAGCAGATTCAGCCCTTGAAATTGTCCGCCTGGCGGCAAAGTCTTCAGCCAATTCGGTGATGGCTCGAAGGGCCCTGTGGCTTCGCCAGTGGTCAGGGGACACAGCCTCTTAAAACAAGATGCTTGGATTATGCTATACAGGAGAGTCTTTGTTTGGACCAAATCTAAAACAAATTATCACTGAAGTTACGGGTGGAAAGAGCACCTTCCTTCCAACAGGAAAAAAAGGGCATCTAGACCAATGGAGCCCTAATGCCAACAGATCTACTGGCAGACGCACATGGTCCCAACCGCAATTTTCGTTCCTTTCATTCCCCTAACTTTCGTACCAGTAACACAAGACAGGGGGCGAGACCCAATAAACAACAGTGGGAGCAACAGGGTAGACACAGAAGCCTACCACCCCTAAAGCCACTTCAGCCTGACTGCCTCCAACAATTACCCAAAGTAGGAGGGCGCCTGTCTATCTTCCTATCCTGCTGGGAAACATATGTTCTGGACAGTTGGGTACTCCAGATTATCAAAGAGGGCTACAGAATACACTTCACAAAATTACCACCTAGACGGTTCGTTCCGTCAGTAGTTCCCCCGCACAGACTACTTGCCTTAAATCAAGCAATCGAATCTCTACAACAGTCAGGGGTTATCATACCAGTACCAAACAACCAAAGACTCCAAGGGTTCTACTCCAACCTCTTTCTAGTCACAAAAAAAGAAGGATCATTCAGACCATTGTTGAACCTCACATTTTTGAACCAGTTCATTCACAGCCAAAATTTCAAGATGGAGTCGATTTCACCCAACACCTTTATTAAGTTTTACCAGTTACATGTTTTTGCTTCTACACCGGTCTTTGGCCGTAAAGTTTTACAAGCTGCAGTAGCGGAGAGGCATGTTTAATTCAATTGTGGGGTAAAATCAGGTCTTGCAGTACCAACCCGAATTATTAGGGGACAGCTTTTGAACGTCCCATACGTCTGCACTGACAGGAGGGCCGACTAGAGAAAAAGGGACTTATACTACTGATAAATTCTTTTCTCGTAGGCCCGAACTGTCAGTGCAGTAAGTCCCACCCAAGTCCCTGATTTTAGTATGGGTGTCAGGACTCTCTACTCTGTCTCTCTCTATAATTCCTACTTTTGTCTCTTGACCTTCCTTCATATCATGCTGTCTCTTCATCACCTCACTGAGTTTTACAACAGAACTGTGGAATAGAAGTGGAGCCAGCCTATATATCCTGACGGAGGGGCCAAGAGACCAATTCTTCGGTTCTGCCTCCAGAGGTGAACCTGGACATAACCCATATGTCTGTACTGACAGTTCGAGCCTACTAGAAAATAATTTATCGTAAGTATAAATCCCTTTTTTATATATATATATATATATATATATATATATATATATATATATATATATATTTAATTTTTTTTTTCCCTATGGGAAATACAAATTAATGTTTTGTGTTCACATATTGTAACGTAAACATACCTTTTCAGTAGCAGAATTGATGTGTCCTTGTTTTGTTAAATGATGTGACCCTAGAGGCTAAAAAAAAAAGTTAAATATATATAGCAAAAGGACCCACAGTTCATGTACAAGGCATCCTAATGTGGACCCAAACATTAATCAATTAAAAGTTTGATACACTGTACATAGGGATATATATATATATATATATATATATATATATATATATATATATATATATATATATATATATATTTAAAGGGGTTGTTCAACTTTGAGATAACTTTTAGAATAATGTGGAGAGTGATATTCTGAGTAATTTGCAATTAGTTTTCTTTTTTTATTATTTGTGGTTTTTGGGTTTATTATTTGTGGTTTTTGAGTTTTATTCAGCAGCTCTTCAGTTTGCAATTTAAGCAGTCTGGTAACTACGGTCCAAATTACCCTAGCAACCATGCAATGATTTAAGCAAGAGACTGGACTATAAATAGGAGAGGCCTGAGTAGAAAGATGAATAATAAAAAGTAGCTATAACAATACATGTAGCTTTACAGAGCATTTGTTTAGTAGGGGTCATCAATGCCCATTTGAAAGCTGGAAAGAGTCAGAAAAAGAAGGCAAATAACTATAAAACTATAAAAAAAAATAATGAAGACCAATTGAAAAGTTGCTTAGAGTTGGCCACTCTATGACATACTAAAAGTTACCTGAAAGGTGAACCACCCCTTTAAGTAAAAACTAGGCAAGATATGGATTTAAATGAGAATTCAACCTGTGGGGAAAAAAACTTTTTTCCCACAGGTTGAATTCTCCTTTAATGTTCCTGCCTCCCTCTCCCACTGCATGTTGGGCAATGTAGTTTTTGTTTAACAATTTACCTGCTACCAAGGTTAATGTAAAACTATAATACCCAATATTTTGCTTAAATTGCAAACCAAAGAGTTGCTGAATAAAAAGCTAAATAACAAATAATAAAAAATGAAATCCAATTGCTGCATATTACTGACAGTGTACCAAAGATCTGTCTGGTTTCTGAAAAGATACATTGCTTAGCCTATATCTGTGATTTTCTATTAATATGCAAGAGATGATATTAAAAATAGCAACATACGTAACATGTTTTAGCAATGTTAGGCTTATATGCTATGTTTTGATAAAATGTACAATTGCTGTAATGTCTTTTCTGCTTGACAAAAAATAAAGATTTAAAAAAAAAAAAGAAATCGCAATTGCAAAGTGTCTCAGAATATCACGCTGAACAACCCATTTAAGACTTAAAAACGCATCACAGCAAGAGAAAAACAAAGCAAGCAAAATAATATAAATGCAGTGCTATTATCTCTATAGACCGCCCTTTTGCACCCTTGAACCACTTCATCAGCTGACTGGATGTATGTGCGTTGAATTTCAGCACCAAAATGCAAGAGTTTGTATTTTGACACCTTTAAAAAAAAATAAAAAAGGAGGAAAAAAAAGCAATAAATGCCCTACTCCCTAACCCTTACTGAATTTATAGTGCGAACCCTGCATGTGGGGGGAGCAAGGGGTGGTGTATGTCCTCTCACCTCTGTATTTAGCTATATTTTTTGATAAGTTTAGATGCTTTATGTTTTGCCCTGAGAGTCCTGGTATGACTGGAATTGGATTGGCTAGAGGTTAATGTTTGACCCATTCTGCAGCCAATCAAATGCCTGCATGGCAGTATCAGAGCTTGAACCAGCAGCATTAAGGGAGATCATTTTTAGGGAGCGGGAAAGTGCAGGAATTCCTGTCTATGAAGTTTTTCTGCAGCTGACACTGGAGGTAATTAGCATCACCTTCCACCCAAACTTTAAAGGGGAAGGAAACCTAGTCGGTGCAAACCCCCCACCCCCCTCCTGTTTGTTGCCCACCCTCCGTCCTCCCCCCTGGCCTACCCGTCCCGCTGGGCAAATGCCCCTAACTTGTTACTTACCCTTCTGCGCAGGTAAGGGTAAGTAACAAGTTAGGGGCATTTGCCCAGCGGGATGGGTAGGCCAGGGGGGAGGAGGGAGGGTGGGCAACAAACGGGAGGGGGGCAGTGGGGTGCGCGCCGACTAGGTTTCCTTCCCCTTTAAGTTCTATAAGAACTGCAGTAAAGAATTGTCTTAAGCAAACAAATACTTTAGATAGTCCCTCAGTGCTGAAAACTTTGCAGCATCTCTCTAACAGCATTAACCCTTTGCCTTGCTGTAACCAGAAATGCTATTTTTAACTAGATGTACACTTTGTGGATTAAACTTTGGTTCTTAAGTATTACAGGCGATAAAAACAAGCATTTATTCTGTTATTTGTGTTCTGGGTATTATACATTAAATTTGTAATGATTTTATTCTCTTATGTAGTGTGTTACTTATTATTGATAAACATAGAATGAGCATTGAATTTATCCTACATTTTCTGGGGAGTCGGGGCATAATACATGAAACTGGCATGGAATTGATGTTACCCAATGTTCAGGGGGGCATTGTAAATGAAAGTGACTGGTATCAGTACCCACTGTGCTGGGGTATCATTACTCTATCACTGTATTTAAGAAGTGTCCACTGCCTTTCACTATATTCTTTGGATGAATTAGCAGTCTGGTTTCAAAGGTTGAACTTGATGGGTAAATGTATTTATTCAACCTAAATTACTGTGTTAGTATGTCAGTAAGCAATAAAGCACCTAAACATATTTTCTGGCAAGAATACAGTAATTTCAGTGTTGGAATATTGAAAGGTATTCCTGAAAAATACACTTCTGACTGAACTTTTGTACTGAAGTTGGTGGGAATTGTAGATATAGTTACAGGTTATCATACTGGTGCAAATCTTAAATTTAATATATTGCCTTGTATACGGCCAACTTTAGCCTCTCCAAACAAAAAAATCAAATTCCATCTATGCATTCCGGCACCAAAATCTCCCACCTGTGCCTGCACCCACATCTGTCTAATTGTGGTCTCACATAGGTACTAATCTGCTGTCAGAGTCTTGACACATGACTAAAGAATATGGTATATTCAAGGTGCCCCATATCAGTGAGATACTACTGGCACAGCAATCTAGTACAACAAGGACCAAATGAACAGTTAGTTCTAGGAGCATACACATTGATGCTACTCTCCCTACTGAATGTAACAATTTTGTGTTTCATTTTCCCTTTCAATGCTAAGGGTCAGAAAGGGGACAACAATTATTCTACGTGTCACTTTATTAACCGTTACACAGAATACTGTGTAAAATAACTTTCAAGGTTAACTGTAGGTTAAACCTAAAATGCATCTGCCTCTTTCATCTGCACAGTGTGTCTGAATAGAGCATGATCATTTATTGAAGGATAAATGCTGTTGGTGATCCAAGATAGCAAACTAAACTACTAATCTGCTATGAGTGAGGACACATGGCTGAGAAATAAGATATAGACAAGGTATATACCAGTCAGATATTGCTGGCACAGTAATCTGGCACAATGAGCACCTAATGGTGAGTGATCAGGTTCTAGGCACATGCACATTACTACCTCTCCCCCACTTGAAAATGTTTCTATTTCACATTCACTCCATTTCTCAGGGTCAGAAAGGGGACAGCAGCCTTTCAGTAGAATAGTACTAAGTATTAATGGGGTTTTTCACCTTTGATATAACTTTTAGTATGATGTAGAGAGTGATATTCTGAGACAATTTTAGACAATTTTGCAATTGGTTTTCATTTTTTATTATTTGTGGTTTTTGACTTATTTAGTTGTCAGTAGATCTCCAGTTTGCAGTTTCAGCAAACTGGTTGCTAGGGTCCAAATTACCCTAGCAACCATGTACTGATTTGAATAAGAGACTGGAATACGAATAGGAGAGGGCCTGAATAGAAATATGAGTAATACAATGTAGCAATAACAATTAATGTATAGCCTTATAGAGCATTTGCTTTTAAAAGGGGTCAGCGACGCCAATTTGAAAGCTGCAAAGAGTCAGAATAAAAAGGCAAATAACTATAAAAAATTAATAATCAAAACCAAATTAAAAGTTGCTTAGAATTGGCCATTTTATGACATACTAAAAGTTAACTTAAAGTTGAACCACCCCTTTAACATGTACGCTAACGGTTCACAATACCTATTGGTTAAATCTAAAATGCATCTGCTATAATTACACCTTAAATAACTGTAGTTGTAGTTAGAGTGTAATACATTATGATTAAAGGTTGCTTTGGAATCAGCACACAAGAGAAAGAAACTTGAAATTTTACTGCAAAAGTTGTGAATGCTCATTTGTGCAAAATGCTGTTGCACTCTATTATTAGAATCTTTATAAAGACCCCATTGAGGGTCGAAACGTCGATTCTAATAAAGTTTTTTTTACTGCAAAAGTGCAACAGCATTTTTCACAAATTCTATATATTACTGTTAGTACCAGGGCACTATCTCTCTTAAAGTGTGTGCAGCAGCCTTACAGACTTTAATCAGGTCAGGTTGTGGGTCTCATATACAGCAAGTTTTACTCCTTTAAAACCTTTTTTCCTCTTTTGACTGATCAGGCATTGGGTATAAAGAAGTAAAATTTAGCTGATGAAAATTTAGTAGATGAAAATTAACCAAACATTTCAATAGACCACCACTTGATAAATATTGTAATGATTGTTTGATAAATATGACTTTAAATCCCTGCAAAAATGTGTATAGTTATAAATGTCTGGGTTAAAAAGGAACTTTTGTGCAAATAATCTTTTTTATAAGCTTCATATCATGGAAGTAAAAAAAATCTAAAATTATGTACTGTTTCTGAAATATTAAAGTAACTTTTCAGTGTGCCCCATTTAGCAATCTCTCTTCATGCAGGCGTTTGGGACAGATTTTAATTAACAGTTCTAATACATCTTTTAATTGTTTTATTTTGCCTAGAAACTGTATTATAGGTAAATAACATAACCAACACCAGCACAAACAAAAACTAGCACAATATCACACTCCAGTATAAATCCTATAGAGAGATCTAGTTATTTTGAAAGAGTGAGATCCAATTCATTTTCTAGGCAAACGGCATAAAACCAAGCACCCCCCCCCCACACACACACACACAAAGAAATTATTAGACCTGACTGTAAAATCAAAATCTATCTGATTTCGCAAGAGAGAATGACCAGGAGGACAATAAGAATAACTTCATTTCACGGACATAATTTTAATTGATTATATGTATAAGGTTTCTAATTTCCATAAGATAAAGCACATATACAGTTTTCATTTTTGCAATTGTTTTCCATTAAGCTAAAAATGCTGTTTAAATGAAGAGACAAGAAAAAAGCTCAATTAAAACTTGGTAGCTAGTTAAAAAGATAAAAAAGAAAAAACAAGGACTGACAAAGAAACAGAGAGACAGAAAATAGATGGGCAAAGTGATAGGCAAAAGCTAGCAGTGACTTTCAACCAATCTCTATTGTACGTATATGCCAATGCAAAAATCACAGACTGGAGTTCTAACAATAATTTACTAAAACTGAAACTGCAATGTTTGATAAGCTCAATTAAAATATCTTGAAAATAAATTCTCCACTGGATAGATATATAGATAGATAGACAGATAGATGATAGATGCAGAAAACTAATAGAAAAATCACACAGACTTAAGCATTAAAGGGGTGCTTCTTCACCTTTGAGATACATTTTAGTATGATGTAGAGTGTTATTCTGAGACAATTTGTAATTGGTTTTTATTTTTTATTATTTGTGTTTTTTGCGTTATTTAACTTTTTATTCAACAGCTCTGCAATTTGCATTTTAAGCAATTTGGTTGCTAGGGTGCAAATTCCCCTAGCAACTATGCACTAGTTTGAATAATAGACTGGAAAATGAATAGGAAAGAAGCTGAATAGAAAGATCAGGAATATAAAGTAGCAATATCAGTATATTTGTAGCCTGACAGAGCAGCCAGCCAGCCAAAGATTATATATATATATATATATATATATATATATATATATATATATATATAGGGCAAAAGCCTAAACGGTGTGCACCCCTTGGATTTGGGAATATATATATATATAGAGAGAGAGAGAGAGAGATGCAGAGAATAATCACACAAACTTAAACTCAAGCATTAACAACCCGCCTATAAAAGAATCTGCAGTGCTTTTAGAGCTAATATAAAATAAGAATTGGAATTGTACTGTTTGAGTTAAGTTTAAATGGGGAGACAAGAATCAAAAAACAAATTTAAATTCTGCATCTGCTATTGAACAATAACTCAAATAAAAGCTGGAATATGCAAATGTAATGATGACAGTAATATTTCCAAATTATAAAACACAAGCTAAACAAGTCTGAAAAAGCAAGTTGTGCAAAGTTTAAGCTGTACACCTTATAGCACTAGAGAAATGAATAAAATCACTGTCAGACTTACCCCAGTGTTGGAGCTTGTAGAGGACAAATTCTCAACTATTTTTGAAAGGTTCAAAATGCTGTCAGCTAATAGCTTCACATTAATACTCCTAGGATCCATTCTGCAGAGCATGTGCTAGAAAAATGGCAGCCTCAGGGGAGGGGAAACATGGCAAGAAGCTGCAGGATCAGAAAAAAAAGTGAAACCTAATATTATTGGCCAAATAACTGTTGCTATTTGAAATGTGAATGAATAGATAAATGGACTTCAGTTAAAGAGTGCTTGTTATTGGTTAAGAAGTATGCTTGCATCTCATTGGTTCACTAATTTGACTGACAGAAATTCACAAAATAGTTATCTGGATCTAAAAAATATCTGTTTTGTCTGTTTTATCTGTTTTGTCTAACTTAACTATTTTGTAATGTTAAACTGGTAAATCAGAGACATTATTTTTAACATCATTCATTCTGTAAAGTGCCTTTACACTTCACTAGTTCTGTTTTATGGACTTTATAACTTTCAAAGACACAGACACATGGATTTGACTTTTTAGAACTAATTCTCTATTTCTCCTGCATGGCAAAGCAAAAATCACATAGATTTCTATTCTCTGATAAAAATTAACTTCTATGACTGGAACGGCATTGTTTTCTTAGAGTTAGGATGCAGCTTAATGCAGCTAGAAACTAGCTCAATTAAAAGATTTCAAAAAGATTTCAAAAAGATTTCAAAAAGATTTCAAAAAGATTTCAAAAATAAACTCTCCAGATGAAAGACATATATAGAGAGAGAGAGCAAGTGAGAGAGAGAGATTATAAATGATAGATAGCTGATGATCTTGGGGAAAAAAACTGCACCATTTGATAGAGAGAAGATATAGTTAATACATAGAGAAATAGAGAGAAAATAGAGATACATAGACAGGGATAAACATATAGACAAGATATAGACAAGGAAAAAACAAAGCAAAAAAACACAGACATAAATGTTCTACAGGTTAAAGTAGACAAGTAGAAAGCAAAAATCACAAATACTGAAGCTGTGACAAACATCAACAGAATAAGGAGCTCTAAACAAGCTTTCACAGTGGTGGCAAAAAAAAGCTACCTCAGTAAAAAACATTCTGCTGTTTTTCTACAGGCCATTGCTCCTGAAGAAACTGCACCAGACAAAGAAATACACAGATATATAATGAAGTAGGGGGGAATAGATAGATAATAAATAGATAGATGATGGCAAAGCAAAAACACTAAAGATGTAACAAACATTAACAGCTTAAAAAAACTTAAACTCTCACAACCTCGATGACTGCAAGTGCATTGTTTGAGCTAAAGGGGAAGTTCACCTTTAATTGAAATTTTAGTATGTTATAGAATGGCTTATTCTAAGGCAACAGTTGCTCTTCATTGTTTATTTTTTATGGTTTTTAAATTATTTGCTTCTGCTGCTTACAGCTTCAAACAGGGGTCACCGACCCTACCTAAAACAGAAATGTCCTGTAAGGCTACAAACTTGTTATTGCTACTTTTTATTACTCATGTATTTTGGCCCTCACTTATTCATATTCCTGTCTCTAATTCAAATTAATGCATGGTTGCTATGGTAATTTGTACCCTAGCAACCATATTGCTGAAATTGCAAACTGGAGAGTTGTTGAATAAAGCACTAAATAAAAAAAACTAAAAAAAACTACAAATAATAAAAAATGAAAACCAATTGCAAATTGTCTCAGAATATGACTCTACTTAATGTAAAACTTGATTTATAGGTGAACAACCCCTTTAAAGGACAAGTAAAGCATGTTTCACTATGAGGTTGCTATATTAGATGAAAAATAGATGATAGATAATAGATGAGTGAGAGAGGATTGCTATATTAGATGATAGATGATAGATAATAGATGAGAGAAAGAGAGAGAATTGCTATATTAAATGATAGATAGAAGAGAGTGAGAGACAGATAGAGGGAGATGATAGATATATTAGATGCTAGAGATATAGTATTGTTATATACTATACTATACAATGCACTGTAATTTATTTTGATCTTGTGTATTGATAGATTTATTTTTTTTATGAATTAAGACAGGGGTCCCCAAGCGCCGGGCCGTGGCCCAGAAGCCGCACAGACCAGTGCGCAAAAACGAGGCGCACCCCAAATTGGACGTCGGCATGCCAAAATTGGACACCGGCGCGTACAACCTTGCTGCCGACCCCTGCCAGTCCCATCCCCGATCCCCCCCCCCGGTCCTTGCAAAAGACAAAAAACTATTTTTTTTGCACCGGTCCCCGGTCCAAAAAAGGTTAGGGACCCCTGCATTAAGAGGTAAAAAAAATAGCGTGTTTTTATCCTTTTTAAGCAGACTGGCCAGTCAATTATGGATTGTATGCTTATTATTAATTGAAGTAAAAAAAAAAATAGAAGCTAAATAAGTCTGACAAGCAAGTTGTGCAAATTTTAAGATGTACACCTTACAGCAAGATACCCATATGTTGGTATACACCACTAGAGAGATGAATAAAATCACTGTCAGACTTACCCCAGTGTTGGAGCTTGTAGAGGACAAATTCTCAACTATTTTTGAAAGGTTCAAAATGCTGTCAGCTAATAGCTTCACATTAATACTCCTAGGATCCATTCTGGAGAGCATGTGCTAGAAAAATGGCAGCCTCAGGGGAGGGGAAACATGGCAAGAAGCTGCAGGATCAGAAAAAAAAGTGAAACCTAATATTATTGGCCAAATAACTGTTGCTATTTGAAATGTGAATGAATAGATAAATGGACTTCAGTTAAAGAGTGCTTGTTATTGGTTAAGAAGTATGCTTGCATCTCATTGGTTCACTAATTTGACTGACAGAAATGTTTCACAGAATAGATAATCTGAATCTGAAAATATCTGTTTTGTCTGTTTTATCTGTTTTGTCTAACTTAACTATTGTGTTGATATTGGTTTTGTTGAACTTGGTGTTAATTTTGTTGATATTATGGATTCTGTGATAGGGTATATTCCTTTCTGTAATAAGCATCTATTTTGTCACTTCAAACTGGTAAATTATAGTGAGATATCAATTGTGTGGATTCACATATGATAGCCGCTTACAACATTATATATTTTGTTCTAGTTTTTTTTACATAATTCATCTTGTAGGTACCTTTACACATCACTGGTTTTGTTACATGGATTTTATACATTTGAGAAACAAAATACAGTGTGAAAGACAAAATGCTTGTTTACAATACTTTGATATCCTATTTGTACAGAAATCAGATTTTGTTCTCATTTTTGACTAAACATACTGCTTTTGTACATTTTCTACCAATATATCTGACCACAGTTATATATGTATCCTGGTAAAATGTATTTTGTGCCTCAACTATATTGAAGTTATTTTTGCAGACAGAATATACTTTTTGTCAACATAATGTACATGGGACAAACGGCACCCCATATTAAACACCCAAAAAGCAGGACAATTTTACTCACAATTGACCCACCCTAGCCATGCCACTGATATACTTGTAACCCAACTCACACTTTAGATAAGCCTTTCATTCCTTGGGCTAGAATTCAGCACTGATTTGGGTACCTGTAAGCTGCAAGAAAGGTGGGTACCCTGCAGCTTGTGAGTAGGATTTTTGGGTGCGGGTATAGATGTGGGTCTCATCTATATTTTTATCTTATATTAGCTATATTTTACTACTTTAAACATTTTGTAAAACTGTTTTCTGCCCTGCCCAGTACTTCTGGTATGCAGCAAAAACACTTCGGGGCCAATTCACTAACATTCGTAGTTTCACCAGGCTCAACTTCGCCGCGCTTCGCCGCACTTCGCCGCACTTCGCCAGGCGTAGTTTCGCCAGCGCTCCGCAAATTCACTAAAATCCGAAGTTGCGCTCAGGGGTAGCGTAAGGTTGCGAAGTTGCGCTAGCGTTGATTCGCTATGTAAAGCGAAGTTACGCTAGCGAAGGCTAATTTGCATACGGCGCGAAATTCAAATTTCAATGGAGGAATACGTATCAGCACTACAAATGGCTAGAAAAGCTTCAAATCAGCAAATAAAAATTTTATTTTGCCCTACACATGTGCCCACTGTCTAGGTAAGTTGCCATGAGTCAGGAAATGTAGGGGGGAAGGAGGGGAGCCCCAAAAAATTTTTCGATCTTTTTCAGCCTATCACCCATAATGTAGAAAACACGCCAGCATTTTTTGGGACTTAGAAAAAATTTTGACTTTTTTTCAAACAATCCCTATCGACTCTATTGCGCTTCGCCAGGTCTGAGGTGGCGAAGGAAGTTTAGCGTAAAAGGTAGCGTTCAGTACACTGCGCAAGTTAGTGAATTTGCGTAGTTACGTCTCTAGCGAAAATACGCCAGGCGTAAGGGTGCGAAGTAACACTAGCGAAACTACGCCAGCGTTCGTTTGTGAATTTGCGCAGTAACGAAAATGCCAAACGCTAGCGAATTAACGGCGCTTCGGCGCTTAGTGAATTTGCCCCTTCCAGTTTAATGGTGGTCGGTGTTTTGTGGATTAGGCAGTTGCTGGTTGGGTAGTGGAGAGCAGAGACACGTGAAGTTTCAGGGAGATTTAGTCACCTGGCGACAAATCGCCTCTTCCTCGGGTGACTAATCTTCCCGAACTGCCTTCCTTGTCTCACGAGGAAACTTAGGGCTACTTCGGAAAATGAAATGCTCTGAGTGCCATCCTGCCTGCGATTTAGATTCTAGCCAGCGGGAAGGCATTTTGGGGAGATTAGTCACCCGTGGAAGAGGCAATTTGTTGTCGGGCAATAGGGATGTCGCGGACTGTTCGCCCGCGAACTAGTTCGCGCGAACATCGGGTGTTCGCGTCCGCCGAATGTTCGCGAACGTCGCGCGACGTTCGCCAATTTGGGTTCGCCATAGCTGGCGCTTATTTTTGACCTCTCACCCCAGACCAGCAGATACATGGCAGCCAATCAGGAAGCTCTCCCTCCTGGACCACCCTCACACCCCCTGGACCACTCCCCTTCCATATATAAACTGAAGCCCTGCAGCGTTTTTTCATTCTGCCTGTGTGTGCTTGGAAGAGCTAGTGTAGGGAGAGAGCTGTTAGTGATTTGAGGGACAGTTGATACTGCTCTGTATTGTAGGGACAGAACTCTGCAGGGATTTGAGGGACATTTTAGGTTAGGTAGCTTTGCTGGCTAGTAATCTACCTTCTACTGCAGTGCTCTGTGTGTAGCTGCTGTGGGCAGCTGTCCTGCTTCTGATCTCTCATATGCTGACTGCTGTAATAACCCAATAGTCCTTGTAAGGACTGCTTTTATTTTCTTTTTTGTTTTTTTACTTTGCTACTGTAAGAGCCCAGTGCTATTAGTCTAGCTGTGTTGGGGAGTGGGACTGGTGTGCTGCTCCTAGTAGTTCAGCACCAACCAGAGTAATTTTTTTTTTTAATATACATATATATATTTTTTTATTTTACTTATCTTACTGTTCTTTAACGTGTCCAGTGCTGTTTGCTGTTCTTCATAGTAGTGCACCAATAGTAGTGCACTTGCAGGCATTGTTTGCCCAGTGTGTTCTTCAAACAACTGCCACCTAGCTGTGTGAGCTTGTTCACATTCTGTCTAAATATCAATAATAATACCATCTCCAGAAACACCACCTGAGTGACGTTTTCCAAGCAGCAATAATATATTCCGTATCCACTGCTGTAGTGTATACGTTGCCCTTGCAGGCATTGTTTGCCCAGTCTTTAACCAAGTGCCACCTAGCTGTGTGAGCTTTTTCACATTCCGTGTCCAGAAACATCACCTGATATTCAGTCCATATGACCATAGCACACTGACAAACAGGTTTCTGTTGCGTTTCAAGTGTTTTATTGGCTCATTACAGTAGAAAAAGGCCTTTTTCTACTGTAATGAGCCAATAAAACACTTGAAACGCAACAGAAACCTGTTTGTCAGTGTGCTATGGTCATATGGACTGAATATATGATTTCAACCCATGGCAGAGAGGGTAATTGACCACTAAGCACCTGGTCTGACGAGACGGAACACAGGGGTTGAGCACTTCATTATCGTGCAGAAACATCACCTGAGTGACGTAGTGTGATTTCTGCCCTTTACAGCACAAAACGCAGCGCTGTGTCAACAATGTATTTTTCAGATACATTTTGGCCCTTGATCCCACTCTGGCATGCCACTGTCCAGGTCGTTGCACCCTTTAAACAACTTTAAAATCATTTTTCTGGCCAGAAATGTCTTTTCTAGCTTTTAAAATTCGCCTTCCCATTGAAGTCTATGGGGTTCGCGACGTTCGCAAACCGTTCGCATTTTTTGACGCAAGTTCGCGAATATGTTCGCGAACATTTTTTCCTTCGTTCGCTACATCCCTATCGGGCAATTAAATCACCCTGAATTTTTGCGTGTGTCTCTGCCCTAAGCAGGTAAAAATGCAGGTTGTGGACCCTGGTCACAGGTTGCTAGTCCGGGTCAGGTCCGGGTCTCCAAAATTCTGTGCAGGACTTTACCTTGAGGCTGACCAGGAAAAAATCAGGACCAATAAGAAGTATGCAGTATGGATTCTCTTGTGCTGAAGCAGCTGGGAGTCAACTTGGGTACAGTAATATTTATTTTTCTTTGTGTTTCACACAGCATCTAAAAAGTAATTTCTAGTGACACTACTGAACCAAGAATATAATTGTAATGCTTTCTAATGCCATTCTAGATGACATATTACTCTTCTCACCCTCGTTTCTCTATGTAGTGGCACAGCTTAGAGACTTAGTCTAGCAACTTAAAGGGGGAGCTGACCCTGCATGCATTAAATCATCTATAAAGTTCCCAGTGGTCACAGTTGCAGTTCAGTTCTAGAGCTTCAAGGGAGACTTCTTTGGACCAAAGAAGGAGATCCTTTACTACAGAAAGAATGCAATGTAAAGGTGCCAATGTGCAATCACAAAGGTAACAGTTGTGGTATTTCGGTGAGTTGAGAAAGTGAAAGCAAGGAGTTGCTAGTGGTTGGAGGAATATGTACTAATGGGCAACAGGGAGGGGACCACCCTAAATTTGCTGATGTCCCAGACACCTCTAGTTATGTATCTTTTGAGAGAGAGAATGAGGAAGGTGTGGTGTTTATATAAATGGCCTGAAGGTGTCACTGTGCACATCAGTTATACTGTGTATACATAGGACTATCAATACTGCTTAAGAGTGATAGAGTTGGAAGTTACTGTTGTGTAATGGCTGCATGAGTCTGCTAATAAAGCACTGTTATACTCTACTAATCCTCAGTTACCAAAACATAACAAATTGACGACGAGATGTCTCTTCTACCTCTGCAGCAGCCTGCACCTTCCAAACCCTGGTGAGCCTACCATACCTTTTACTGCTTGGATTCGTATGCTTGAAAACTACATTATTGCTGCTGACCAAGGGGAGATTTCTGCTGCTAGAAAGCGTGCTTTACTTATTCACTGCCTAGGAGCAGAGGGACAGCGTATATTCTATATATTTGCTGTGGTTCAACACAACACACTGCAAATTATGTGCTGCAAAAGCTAAACGGTGCCGCAAATGCACAAAAGTAGGACATTTTGCTAAGATCTGCCGTAGTTCTGCTAAAGATGTTCATGAAGTCACTACTCCTTTTGCCAACTGCAATGGGCCTGAAGAAAGTGAACCTATAAGGCGTACTGAGAGAATCAGAAATCGACCTGCATGGACCCAGGACTATGTGATGTGAATAATGCATAATATTGCTTTAAGATGCATACTGTTTTATTGTTGTTGTTTATTACATCTGCCCACATGTTTTCCTACTATAGGGAGAATATGTGGTGTTTATACAAATGGCCTGCAGGTGTCACTGTGCACATGAGTTATACTGTGTATACATAGGACAATCAATACTGCTTAAGAGTGATAGAGTTGGAAGTTACTGTTAGAGTTGGAAGTTACTGTTGTGTAATGGCTGCATGAGTCTGCTTATAAAGCACTGTTATACTCTACTAATCCTCGGCTACCAAAACATAACAGAAGGCATAGCTTGAGATTGCCTAGTTCAATAAAAAGCTGAGTATAGAAACTTGGGGAAAAAGTTTACAAAGTTCATTGCATCAAATACATTAGACTATATGACAGAGTTTAGTTCTCTTTTTAACATATTCATATTTTTACCACTTTATTCCATTTTTTCTTTTTTTAAAAAAAGGGGTACTTCTATGAAAAATGTATAATTAGTAATTGCACTGGAAGCAAGCTGAGAATAGAAGAGTGGTTTAAAAACCACAGCCATACTCTTATCCACAGGCTGAATAATAGCTGTAAGTGGATGACGATCGTTTAATGGAAATTAATGCTTTATTTTAAGTGTAAATTAGGTTGATCAACAAAACAGATGACAAAGATAATTATTTTGGAACATTTTTATTATTGTTATAATTTTTTCCCCTTCATTCTTTTCTTCTAAGTGAACTTATAATTCATATAATGACATTGGCGCCTTAATAGGTGACTGTAATTAGACCTATTGTGCTGTAACGCGACCGCCTGAATTAGCCACAGCGTGACGGATCTCTGGGCTTCTAACCTTTGGAAGTAAAGCAAGAGAACGGTGGGAAGGAAAAGACGATGTCTTGGAATAAAAGGGGATAAATACGTAGAGATCCAGAGAGCAGGCAATGGGGAAATAGCAGTAAAATAAATGCAGGTTTCGAATTTGTCTTTAGCTAATGAGAAATCTAATCAAGTTCTTAATCAGAAAGTTTCAATAAAATTAGAGAAATCTTAGTTCCCTTCATTGCATTAATTTATGGTCTAATGCCCACATCTAAAATAAAGAGAGAGAGAGATGACAAGCAGCAAGGCAGTACAGGCAGGGCTCGGAAACAGCTATTGTGAAGAATAAAGCCTCCATACTGCAGGGTGACCCATGTCCTCATGAAGAAGCAGTGTTTATTGACACATATAAATACTGTATAATTTTTATGACTATATATTCTGAACAGTGGGGCTGCCATCCAGGTCTTGACCTTCAGTTTTCTATTGGTTGATGCCTGTGTGGTCCAATATGAGGGCCAGAAGATAAAAAGTCACCCTACAGACCCTTGTATGTGCCATTGGACCTTTAAAATGTTCACTTCTAAATGATCAACTTCAGCCAAAGGTTAATCACTCATTGCATGGAGGCAGCCATAAAAAAAAAAATCACAATGACCCATGAAAAAACAACAAGCGTTCACAACTAAAGCAGAGGGATATAGGGCATCTACTTTCTAAATAGCAGAGGTCATTGAGCCTATAATGTCTATTTTATTTGCATTTTTTGCTTAGTGGTGGGCATAGTAAAGAGAAAGGTTGTGGACAAAGGAAGGAGAAATGAGGAGGAGGAGCAGATGTGGCGAGCAATCTGGCATTTATGTGTGGATGTTTGTAGTTCTGCTATATCCTGCACTATGGCATCACAGAGCCCAAAGATTGTTCACTTATATGGGGATCAAATCAAATGCCTAAAAGTGTTCCACTCTATCCACAGAAATTGGCTGTTTTTTTATCACTCCCTCCAAGAGTATCTCTTTTCATAAAAAAAAACTTTCAACCTTGACCCATAGTGGTGGGAAAGTCTTTATTTTTTACATAATGCCTGTAACATTAAACAGTGGAAGGTGACTTTGGAAAGGGAACTTTGATTTGATAAATACACCAATTTGCTAAAAACATTTATAGCTACCCCCAACATTTTTTTAGGTTGAAGACCCCCTTTGGGGTTTAATATTTGACCCTTAGTTGATAACAAGGTTACAGATGGATGAAAACTTTGCAGGGGTCATTTATCAAGTGCAGGGCAAAGTGCAAACCTGCATGGATTTTACACACTTGCTTGCACACTACTCTGCACCTTCCTGTGTTGCCCTTACGTCTCTGCCTTCCAAAAATGGAGTGAAAAGGCTTGAGTTTGCCCCATGAATATAGTACTGCCTTCGTTGGACACTGCTGTATTTATGGGGTACAGGCAAGGGGCAACACTCCCATCCACCCTCTTGCCTCCTTCCCATCACCTAAGTTGTGTGGCATTTAGACAGGCAGTAAGGACAAGGCTGATGTGCCCGCTGGAGCTGCGTTCTGCATCTACAATTCCACAAAAGATTTAATTATGTGCCATATTGGAGTTTGAGCTGACATTTACCAGTAACACTGCTGCACTGAATAGCCCGTCCCTCTAGAAAGGATACCCAAGGCTTGCCAGGGTCCCGAGGGTATGCAGAGATCATTGCTAGGAGTTGCAAAATGGGACAATGCTTGATGCCTGCTTCTCCTGGGTGCTTTGTCTAGATGACATATCACACTGTGATGAGTAGTGATGGGTGAATAAATTAGTCAGGCGCAAATTTGTGGTAAATTTCTGCATTTCACGGCTGGCAAATACATTTGCAAAACTGCTTCGAAAATTCGGAGGCGAAAAATCCGGATTTTCCTTCGATCAGAAAAAGCTTAGAAAACTTATGGGGAAGGTCCCCATACGCTCATATTGTAGCTCAGTAGGTTTAAAGTGGCGATGTAGGTAGTCGAAGTTTTTTTTAAAGAGACAGTACTCCGACTATCGAATGGTTGAATATCGATTCAAAGTCGTAGTCGAAGGTCGAAGTAGCCTATTCGATGGTCGAAGTACCCCAAAAAAAAACGTTGAAATCGAAGTTTTTTTTACTTTGAATCCTTCACTCGAGCTTAGTAAATGTGCCCCTTAGAGTATGAAGATCCAAAATAATGGAAAGATCTGTTATCCGGAAACCCCTAGGTCCTGAGCATTCTGGATAGCAGGTCCCATACCTGTATATACTGTACACACACACACACACACACACATATATATATATATATATATATATATATATATATATATGTAATTATCCAAAAAGACCAGCAACACCGGGAAATAATAACTAATAAAAATATTGTATTTATGTAAGCATAAGTGCAGCCTGTACAGCTGTACATCTGCTTACATAAATACAATATTTTTATATTTGCACAAAAGTCCCGTTGTCGCTGGTCTTTTTGGATAATGATGACATTTTACCTTGCACTTGGGCCTGCGTTGGAAGCGGTGTGCCATCCTCCGGTTTTGCACATATATGTATATATATATATATTAAATTCAATAAGTCTGCACATTTATTTCTTTTGAAATGTGCATAAATCTTCTGTAAAACCCACTGCACATCTGGTTCGACAGATGCAGTTTGTGATACAGACACGCCGTGTTGCTTAGCAACATGATATACTATGGGATAAAGTACATGCAGGTGGTGTTGTAGCATCACTTCTTGGTTACAGGAGCACTTTGTGTTAATGTTTAGAAAAAAAAAAAAAAACCTCTAATTTTCTGCACTTGAACATGAAATATCTCCCGGTAGCATGACATGAACCACTTCTAATAGCAATCAGTTTGCTTACTGGTGACCCATGGAGCTTTCATTTAATGTCACCGGGAAGTTAAATGGTGAGAATCAGGTGTTTGTATACATAGTAGTGAGTCACAATAACACGACAAAGCCATATTCGCTGCAAAAGTCTAAACACATACCCGTACCTTTGAGCGACTGTATTTAAAATACAGTTTAACAAAGACTCACTTTATAGAATTTATAAGCAGAAATTCTGAGTCATCATTTGGATGAAATCAGGGAAGAGTATAAAAATGGCAGTGGTGCTTGTAGAACACTCGTGACTTGTCCAGCAGGAGGCAGTGCTGGCTTGTGAATGGGAAATGATGAGGTTCCAGTGCTGGATCTCTGTGTGTCTCACCTACTAGCAGGGAGCGGCTAGACGCCGTATGAGCTCAGTGTGTGACACGCCACCATCTGCACTTGGTGTGATAGCCTCTGTTTACTGTTGTGCCTTGTCGCACGCTGTGTGTGTCTGCGAATGTTTTGTCGTGTACAGTTTCTATGGCGTTCTATTCCAGAATACTTTGTCTGGTTTTATTTGTGACTTTTTTTCTTATTTTAGATATGGGGCCTGTTATTTAGATGCTCAGGACTTGGGAGTGGATAACAGATCTCAGTGTTATTTGGATCTTCATATCTTAAGTCTACTAGAAAATCATGTAAACATTAAATAAACCCAATAGGCTGGTTTTGTTTCCAATAAGGATTAATTATATCTTAGTGCACCTGTGCCCCCTTTTTACTTTGGCCAGTTTCTAAACATTTCTCATTTACTGGGCTTTTGCATTGTTATTAGTCTCCCATTAACACTTTGGGGCAAATTTACTAACCTGCGAAAATTCGCCAGCGATGGCTTCGCTCACAGCCAGGCGTAGATTAACCAGGACAACGCTAATTCACTAAAATCTGTAGTTGCGTCCAGGGCACTGAATGTTGGTCGAAGTTGCGCTAGCATTACTGCGTCAAGTGAAGCGAAGTTGCGAAAATTTGCATATGGCGGGAAGTTAAAGTTCAATGAACGTATATGTTGCAGCAAATACATTACACTACACAAGCACGGAAACCTTAATAAAATAAAATAGAGTTGTTATATTGCCCTACACATGAGCCCAGTGTATAGTTTATGTGCCATATGTTAGGAAATGTAGGGGGGAAGCCGGGTACCCAAAAAAATTACAGCCTATCACCCTGAAAAAAGGAAAAGACGCCAGAGTTTTTGGGACTTAGAAACATTTTCAACTATTTTTTGAGGAAGTCCTATCTACTCTATTGCACTTCGCCTGGTCTGAAGTGGTGAAGGCAAGTCTGGCGCAAGAGCTAACGTTCAGTAAAATCTGCATCTTTGTGAATTTGCGTAGTTACGTCCATTCGCCAGAGCACAAATTCGTTAGGGATCGAAGAACCGAAGTTACACCAGCGACCTTTAGTAAATCAGTGAAGTTCTGAAATGACTATTTTTTTGGCGAATTTCCTCCAGCGTTAGTCACTTGGCCCAGTCCTGTATTGCTATAGGGGAATGTATCCCCAATTGTCCAGGTGCAGTTCAGCTTATGTCCTGATCCAGATGTGTTACAGCTGAGTCTATAAGATGACCTATTATTTTTTAGTTTACTAGTTATATTGTGCTTTTGGCTATTTTCCATTGCATTGCTTTTTTTTTGCTCCGTGCTACAGCAAACCTGTCAAAATGAAATCAACCTCTCTCTCAATCATTCTAGCATCAGTGATCCTACAAATTCAAACTGAAGCATTATTCTGCAGTGTGAGATATTTTCAATTAAATTGTCATTTTTGGTCCAGGACCCCCCAATTTCTGTCTCTAAATTTTTTCACTTGGGGGTCCCTGAACCCTGACAGGCGTGTGCCAGGAATCATTTCTATGAAAGGACTGGTGGGACAAGCGGCCGGGGAGCTTGCAATCAGACACGCAGTGAAGCAAACCTCGGCCGGCATAACCACATATTTATTTGTAGAGCAAAGCTACGGGAGAGATTTATTTGCTGTTCAGGAGAGAGCTCAGTGTGAAAGTGTTAGAGTGCTGGAATAAAGCTGCATTCTTTACTCTGCCCAAATGCGCACACAGGTTGGTACAATATACATGAACAATATTACCAAGTTATATCATTATCAACAGGAAGGAGAAAATATGATTTTTGTTTGTTTGTTCTGTGCTATTAAATCTTGCGCAGAGCGGAGTAATGTTGTAATTTTCTCCTGTGTTTTATTTGCCTTTTCTTCATGCTGAGGAGAGGTTTTCAGATTTGTTTATTGGGGAATAGCTCTGCCTGTCCAAATTCGAACACTATACTTGCTATTTACGAGGGGATGTGCTCCTTTCTCATAGTGCATCAAGTCTTGTAGAAGAGCCACTCAGAATTTCTCGATTTTTCATTATCTCTTAAGGGAGAAGGAAAGGCATCCTACACTTGGGCCAAATGGGCCAGTGCTGTGTAAGTGAATGTATTTACTTACCTGAAACCCCGGGCCAGTGCTCCTATCAAAAGAAAACTGCACCGACCCAGGGTTATACCAGTGAGCACCACGGAGCGATCCTCTTCCGGCTTCTTCTTGCTTCAAATCTCCCAGGGCAAACGCATAGCCAACTTTTTAGTTAAAGTTTAGCTTTTCGTTCTACAGCACATGAGCAGCTGCGCAAATAAAGAAGAAGACGGAAGAGGATCGCTCCGTGGCGCTCGCTGGTATAACCCCGGGCCAGTGCAGTTTTCTGCTGAGAGGAGCACCGGCCTGGGGTTTCAGGTAAGTCAATACAATCACTTGAGGGTGCCTAAGATTTGGCACCCACAAGTGCAGGATGCCTTTCCTTCTCCTTTAAAGTGATCCAGTTAGTGGTTAACAGAATATAAACCCCTAAGACTCTCATGGTGACTGTACATTAAGGCTGAATTTGGGTAAACTAAGGGTCAAAATAAAGTTGGGAGCAGACAGACATTTCGAAATAGTTTTCATCTATCTATCTATCTATCTATCTATCTATCTATCTATCTATCTATCTATCTATCTATCTATTATCTATCTATCTATCTATCTTTTATCTATCTATCTATCTATCTATCTATCTATCTATTATATATCTATCTATCGTCTATCTATCTATTATATATATATATATATATATATATATATATATATATATCATCTATCTATCTATCTATCTATCTATCTATCTATCTATCTATCTATCATCTATCATAACCTATATCAGTGATCCCCAACCAGTGGCTCACCAACCCATTACATTTGAATTCCAGGCTAGTTTTGGTTGCATAAAAACCACGTGTAATGGCAAACAGAGCCTCCTGTGGGCTCTCAGTCCATATAGGGGCTACCAAATAGGCAGTTACAGCCAATATTTGGCGCCCCCAGGGACTTTTTTCATGCTTGAGTTACTCCCCAACCCCTTTTACATTTGAATGTGGTTCATGGGTAAAGAATGCAGGGGATCAGTGATCTATAGTAATGTACCCCCTACTTTAAAATACAATGATATATGACCACATAACTCAGACCAAGTGATTTTACACAGGTCATGGAACACAAAAGGGGGTACATTATTATTTACAATACACAAGTTTCAGTAAGCCATGCGACACACATCACACAAAACACTGATATAACTAAGTACAGTTTATTAGACTAGAATTTAATAATAAATGATGGGATTTTGTGTATTAATATACTTATACGGAAAAAAATATCCCCCTGCTACATTAAAAATATGGCTGCTAGAAGTCAAGTAAATGACTGCACTCGCTCATTTATGTCTATAATTTACCCACCCATTACTAGAGGGTAAACTGTACAGGGCAGGCACCTTCTTATTCCTTCATCTCTTCAAATATGGCACTTTAATCTTCACTGTATATTAATTGCACTGTTCTCCCTCTCACCCCTGTCATTGTATTTAAATTTACAGCACTGCATATATAAGTAGAGCTATATAAAGATATACATAAACATCCACTTCAAATCATATTAGCAGTGCTAATCGCAGCATTGCAAAGGAACAATAGATTTATTTACTGATGTTTAAGGGGCACATTTACTTATCTTGAGTGAAGGATTAGAATTAAAAATACTTCGAATTTCGAAGTATTTTTTTGGCTACTTCGACCATCAAATTGGCTACTTCGACTACGACTTCGAATCGAACGACTGTCTCTTTAAAAAAAACTTCGACCACCTACTTCGCCACCTAAAACCTACCGAGGCATCAATGTTAGGCTTTTCCTAGCAATTTCTGATCGAAGGAAAAGCGTTCGTTCGATGGATTAAAATCCTTCAAATTCGTTGGATTAATGTTAAAGGGAACCCGTCACCCAAAAAAATTATTCAAATTCCTATTTTATCACATTAGTCAAGGAAAATGAACTTTAATTACACTATATAAATTATTTGAATCTTGTTTCCATCAGTCTGGGAATTCATAATTATAACAAGCAGGCAGGAGCCATTTTGTGGACACTGTTATTAAGACAAGTCTTGTAACATCTCAGAATCTTGTTTGTGCACCAGAATGGGGGACCTGATGTCCATCCCCATGTCCTGGCTACACAATTAAATGGTGAATAGAACTGGTGGAATGTGTGGGGAGCAGTGACATCTAAGAAGTGCTGAATGGAAAGTGAAAGTAATTGTCTGCCCCGCCTCTATGCCACGGGTATAGAGGAGGGGCAGACAATATTTGATTGACAGCTGAGATTTTTAAAGGAGCCTACAACAGCTATGAATGCTTTAATAAAAAACAGAAGTTGGATTTCATGTTTAATTTGAAAAGGACTTTTATTATACAGATTTTTGTGTCTGGGTGACAGGTCCACTTTAATGTTTAGAATTCGCTTACCTTTGAAAAGGTTGAATTAATACAGTTGGACTTTTAGGTGTTTTTCTAACCATTCCATGTTATAATAAAACACTTAATTATCTGACATTGAATTTTCATACCAGCTGTTTCATATAAAGGGGAGGATTTGAAACAATCCACAAATAGAAAAATTCACACTTTAAGTTTAGAAATCCCAGAGCAGGGCCCTTAGTTCCCTATTCACGTCACATGGATTCTTTAGGCATATGTTTATGGCATAGCTTCTGAGTTTAATTTCAGGGAATATCCTATTGTGATACATCCTCGTTTATCAGAAATTTAGCAGAAAAATTTGGTTCTCACCAGTGAGGTGTAGTATACACCTAGGGGCACATTTACTAAGCTCGAGTGAAAGATGCAAAGTAAAAAAACTTCGAATTTCAAAGTTTTTTTTGGGTACTTCGACCATCGAATAGGCTACTACGACCTTCGACTACGACTTCGATTCGAACGTTTCGAACTAAAAATCGTTTGACTATTCGACCATTCAATAGTCGAAGTACTTTCTCTATAAAAAAACTTCGACTACATACTTCGGTAGTTTAAACCTACTGAGGTACAATGTAAGCCTATGGGGACCTTCCCCATTACTATTCTAAGGTTTTTTTGATCCTTCAATCGATGGATTAAAATCCTTCAAATCGTTCGATTCTTCCTTCGATCGTTCGATCATAGGATTTGCGGTAAATCCTACGAATTCTATATTCAAATTCGTAGGATTTTACCTCGAGGGTCGAATTTGAGGGTTTATTAACCCTCGATATTCGACCCTTAGTAAATGTGCCCCCTAGGGTACTGTCCAGCTACTTAAGACCAAATTCAGACATATATTTTGGTAGATATAAATGTCAATAAAAAACCTTCTTAAATATTCAGAAGGGGTTTTTTTTACAGTGAGATGTTGAATTGTCTCCCTGATTTTGATTCAGGGACTAGTCCGATTGCCCTCTCAGGGGCCGATTCACTAACTTTCGAGTGAACGATTCGAAGTTAAAAAACTTCGAATTTCTGAGTGTTTTTCGGGCTACTTCGACCATCGAATGGGCTACTACGACCTTCAACTACGACTTCAAATCGAACTATTCGAACTAAAAATCGTTCGACTATTCGACCATTCGATAGTCGAAGTACTGTCTCTTTAAGAAAAAACTTCGACCCCCTAGTTCGCCATCTAAAAGCTACCGAACTCAATGTTAGCCTATGGGGAAGGTCCCCAGAGGCTTTCGTAAGTTTTTTTGATCGAAGGATATTCCTTCGATCGTTGGATTAAAATCCTTCGAAGGATTTTATCGTTCGATCGAAGGAATAATCCTTCGATCGTTCGATCGCACTATTTGCGCTTAAATCCTTCGACTTCGATATTCGAAGTCGAAGGATTTTAATTCCCAGTCGAATATCGCGGGTTAATTAACCGTCGATATTCGACCCTTTGTGAATCGGCCCCTTAGAGTCAGGAAGGATTTTTTTCCCCCTCTGAGGCAAATTGGAGAGACTTCAAATGGTTTTTTTTTGCCTTCCTCTGGATCAACTGGCAATTTGGCAGGGTAAAATAGAGTTAAAAGGTTGAACTTGATGGACATGTGCCTTTTTGTATGATGATGAGACATTCTCCCACTAAAAGTGTACATGGATCAAATGTATAACAAAGAATGTCAATTGCTGAAGGATATGTGAGTTCTTCATAAAATCCTTCCACTGTGCATTAGAGCTCTCCACTGTAGGATTTGCCATACTTCATAAAAGACGGAAGAAGATTCTTCAAAAGAGAATGCTGCTTTTCAACATGATCTACCTTTGAAATAGGATAATGATACCTTATAGCATTTAAGCATAATAAAGAGAGTTAAGCCAATACAATCAAGAGGGGACTTTATTGGCTATGCATATCTCCAGCACAAGGGTCCTTGCTCTGGTCTAGTCGGTGACCACATTGCATTATAACATCAGGAGGTTCTGATTTGACAGCCCACACACAGTATGTCACAGAATTAATTTCACAGGATGAAAGTTTAATAATGAACTTCTGAAACTGAATAACAAAGGACTATATCTAAATAGGATTTAGCATGAATAACAACATTGTGCTTCACCCACCCACAAAACACCCTTCAAAGTCACCTTGCATTTTGTGTCTCCAGTAGTAAGCTGAGTCACGCCAAACACATTTTTAACATTTTTCTTTGGAAAAGCTTTATACTATTTCCTTTCACAAAGAATAATGGTTTTGCAGTCTGTTGATTAATTGCACATAATTCTTACTGCAACAAGGATATTTTTAATCCACCAAAGGAAACAAAGAAAATGTTTAAATTTATAATTTAAGAAGGCAAACGCATGACTTTCATCTGTATAGAACAATTCTACCTTATCTGCAGCAGTGATAAATAACACTCCTGGTCAAGGGCAGGGGCACACGGGCAGATTCGGGGAGAATTAGTCGCCTGGTGGCTAATTGCCTCTTCTTCGGGGCAACAATCTCCCCGAACGGCCTTCCCCCTGCCTTCTAAAATGAAAAATTACCTGCGGCAATGCACATGAGGTACTTCATTTTCCGAAGTCGCCCGAAGTTTCCTCGTGAGGCTACTTTGGGCGACTTCGAAAATCGAAGCACCGCGAGTGCCATTGCGCTGGCGTTTTCTCATTATAGTAGGCGGAAGGCAAGGGGAAGGCAGTTCGGGAAGATTGTCGCCCTGAATGAGAGTCGGATAGTCGCCAGGCATGTGCCCCTGCCCTAAGTGTTGCTTGGGGTCCGAATGCCGAATTCCGAAAGCCAAAAACTCAAAAAAAAATTGCGTTTTTTTTACTATAAAATCGGAATTTTTAGTTGAAAAAAAACCCTCAAATTTTTAATGATTTATTAAACCCCTAGGATGGAAAAAGTCTGAATCTGAAAATCCGGCATCTCAGACCAGCCGAGGTTGCATATGAGTCAATGGGAGAAGTTCCGAAGATATCCTGATCTGTGCTGGGTTCCGTACAAAAATCTGAAGATTTTGTGGTTTTCGGGCAAAAATCTGAAAAAAATTGTACGTTGCGAATTTTTGTACTGTTTTCACTATTTTTTTCCCACGCTGGAATTTTTCTGGAAAATTAATTGATAAATAAGGGGAAATAACTAGAGATGCACCGAATCCTATATTCGGTTCAGGATTTGGTCTTTTTCAGCAGGATTTGGCCGAGTCCTTCTGCCTGGCCGAAACGAATCCTAATTTGCAGGAGGGAAATCACATAACTTTTTGTCACAAAACAAGGAAGTTATAAATGTTTTCCCCTTCCCACCACTAATTTGCATATGCAAATTAAGATTCAGATTCGGTTTGGTATTCGGCCGAATCTTCGCGAAGGATTCGGGTGTTCGGCCAAATCCAAAATAGTGTATTCGGTGCATCCCTAGAAATAACCTGTGCGGATATGGTCAGAGTATATTTCAGAAAATAATGAGATAAATTCGGATTTTGATAAATAACTCCCTTAGAGATAGTGTGACCCTCACGTGGTTGAATCCGAAACAGATATATGGGGGCACCTATTCTACAAATAGGATAAAATTTGTTTCAAGTGTCCTGATTCTTTTTCATGTTGCTATGAAGTAAGTGAAGGTGTTGACTTATCCAGCCATCTCCCATGGAGTTTATTTTAAACAAATTATATTCATTTGTGAAATCATTTCTTATCTCTCCATTATAATAATAATAATACAAAAAAAACCTTGTACTAATATTCTGGAGTAGCCATTGCTGCTTTCCATTTTTGCTAAAGGGAACAATAGCTGAGGGTAGTGGGCATTTTGAGGGTCTAGCAAGGGCTATGTGGGGCATTCTGCTATCCGAGAAAACAGATGCACCTTTTCCCCCCAGATTTCTACTTACTTTTTGTGGAATTCTGGTTTTGCTGTTGGGTTGGGTTGGATTGGTTGTTACATTAAAAACACAGCACTGCAATCTGAAATGCAGTAAGTGCTTTTTTCTTTCTACAACAAGAAATTTAGCCTTAAAGGATAATGTAATAAAAGTTGCACCAGGTTTCGTAAAAGTACAACAGAGATATTCCCTTTTAAATTTGTGACAGGTAAATGCTACCTGCTGTCTTTCTGCTTCAGGTTACTAGATTAGGATCAGATTTTGTGACATTACATGCAGTGTATGTTTACAGTGGGTGTAAATTGTCCTTAATTGATTATAATTATTACTGCTTCTGGAGAAATGCCAACTAAAGGGGACACAACATTTAAACTGTAGTTACCTCTCTGCAATAAGATAGTGACATATGGGAAATATGTCGGATAAAATATAGTGACAATATGGAAAATATGTTGGCTAAAAAGAAAGCTTTGTCATGCTGGCCTGAGTTTTATTCCCATTCCACCCCATTCCCAGTGCCACCCAGAACAAAGCTACTAGTGTCCCAGAAGCAGGAATGGAAAGTGGTTATTTCACCTCTTAATCATCTGTGATATGCACACGTTTACTAAAACAGACCAGGAATTAAAGGACAACCCCCCAGTAACTAAAATCATTTATCTTTTAGCAAAGTTCTCCTGTTGAAGAACTATTTAGTCTGGGGTACTTTCTTGTAGGGTGCAGCACCTAAATGTTTTAGCTACTCCAAGTTTACCCTTGTGCAGCCCTGATGTGGCACATACACAGTATTACACTTCTTTGCATCTTATTATACTATGCATGGGCCCAGTGTACATTGGATTATGGATACTTTCCTTTTAGGGGCTTATGGGGTTGTTAGAGGGTTCCTAACAAATTGGAACCCCTTATCATTTTGACTTTTCTTTTACTCCACACTGTAGACTTAAGGTGGCCATACACGGGCCGATAAAAGCTGCCGACAGACCAAGTCGGCAGTTTATTGGCCCGTGTATGGGGGCCCCCGATGGGCTTCCCCGATCAAGATCTGGCTTAAAAATTCGGCCAGATCTCGATCGGATGGGATTACAAATCCCGTCGGATCGCGGCCGCATCTGTTCGTTGATGCGGTCCCGCGATCCGACCGCCCATTTGCGAATGCTAGGATCCGATCGTTGGGCCCTAGGGCCCACGATCGGATCTGCCCGATATTGCCCACCTCAAGGTGGGCATATTGGAGGGAGATCCGCTTGTTTGGTGACATCGCCAAACGAGCGGATCTATCCATGTATGGCCACCTTTACTTGATCTATTTTTTAAACAGATTCATTGGCTTATTTAAATATTGGGATGAAAAACGACAAGAAACCAAAGTGAAGCAGCAGCCGAAATCAAAGCATCAATGACAGATTATGCTGCAGGATTTGATATTGAAAGTGAATTATGTCTCTGATATGGAGAGAGAGCTTGTCCTTATGTCACTGATCCTTTTTGTGTCCTCCCTCCCTAGGGAACCAGTAAAATGTCATGGCTAGACAGTCCATCTGATATTTTAAGCCAGTTCTCTCATTTTCACCTCTGCTGTATTGGGGAAGGCTACAATTGTACCACCCATTAGTGACAAGCAGTGTTGTGCTTTAATGTAGCCCAAAGCAGCAGGATAATTTTCAGCATTGAACTGAACAATGGTTTGACATTTTGACAATGGTTTTGTCAAATGGAAATATCAAGTGAGTATCTGAGTGTTTTTATCTTCAAGCTTGTATGAATCTTCCTCTGAAACCAATAGTATTAATATGAAGTTGGTCCCTCACTTCCAGCAGCTGTATATCAGCTTATACTCTTATGGAATCCCACCAGATGTTGGAGCTGATGTTAGGGGTCTTGCAGTAGGTTCATATCATGGGTGTTTATAGTAGTTGAGGTCAAGACTCTGTGCAGGCCAATCAAGTCTTTGCACTTTCATTTCAGCAACATATTAATTATATTTTCAGTTTTTTATTTAGATGTTGTCAGGGGTCTTGCAGCTCCAGTAGCGGTGGAATCCGGACCAAGGGGGAAGGGGGAAAATCCGATTCACGGTAGTCAAAGGATCAAGAAGTAGTGTAGTCTGGTTTCAGGCAGGAACTCAGTAGGCAGGCAGCAAGGATCGATGTCAGGGTCAAAGCAAGGGGTCAGAATTCCAAGGATCAATATATCAGGAATTTAGGAACACCCAGGAACACAATGAACGAGACTTATAATCGGGCTTTGAACCTGTGACCTTTGCATCTCTTTAGTTAAATTTTTTGCGCCAGAATCGTGCCGCCATCTTGAATGCAGCATTTAAGGAGACGGGAGACAGATGTGCCACATTGCAGTGCCATTTTCAATTTCTTGTGTTCTGCCTCTGCCTTTTTGACATCTGGGATCTTGCTTCTAGCATGACTCACTCCATGGAAAACAATCATTGTCAAAGTTCCAGACTCCAAAAACCAGTGTCTGGGAAAGGTCTTGGAGCCCTATTATGAATGACATATGTGATGGAACACAACAGTTTCCACTCCCAGTAACTAAGCAGTTGGAGCAAAATCATTCTGTTGGCCAGCAGACAGTTATTTAGGGATAACGAAGGAGGGTAATGTAAAAAATAGTGTTATGGTAAGACAGCTAACAAGCTGGTCGAGACATGATGAAATGATGAACCTCAACCAGGGTCTTACAGGCTACCTAGACCGTTACAATTTAGAGATTAAACAATTTAGAGAAAATGCCACACGTTATACATATTTGCTTGGTGCTTGCTAATATTTTATTAATGCCCTTAATAGTTGCTTCTTAGCAAGGCTATAATGGTCTCAAGATCTACAGTTAATTCAGTAGAAATATGTGTATAGTTTATATACAGTATGTGAGTGTATTAATAGGTCTGTATAGGTATTGTATATATCTTATATGCACTGGGGTCATTAGTTGGGGTTGAACTTAGTGGACTATATTGTCTTTTGTTCAACACAAACTAACTGTGTAAAGCTGGCCATAGATGTAAAGATTTTCAAAAGATCTATTCGTTATCGTTAGACCAAGCCTATCTTGAAACGATTGTTACTGGGGCCCATTTACTTAGTTCGAGTGAAGGAATAAAATAAAAAAAACTTCGAATTTCGAATGTTTTTTTCGGCTACTTCGACCATCGAATTGGCTACTTCGACTACGACTTCGACTTCAAATCGAACTAAAAAACATTCGAATATCCGACCGTTTGATAATCGAAGTACTACTGTCTCTTTAAAAAAAACTTTGACCCCCTACTTCGCCACCTAAAACCTACCGAGGTGCAATGTTAGCCTATGGGGAAGGTCCCCATAGGCTTTCTAACAAAGGTCGAAGAAAAATCGTTCGATCTATGGATTAAAATCCTTCGAATCGAACGATTCGAAGGATTTAATCGTTCGATTGTACGATTTGTGCATCAACTAAAAAGACTATTTCAAGCGATGTTGTCTAGTTGAAGCCAGAAAAACTGAGGGTAGCTGCCAGCTTGGCCCTGCAAACACAGATACATTTCACTGTCACCAATGAAAATTTTTTAACCTGGCCGATCAATTTTCTGACAGATGGGTGAAAAATAGTTAGATGCACAATCGTTCGATTCCCACTAAATTTGACGGATTGGTTGGATTGCACTAAAATCGCTTGTTTACCAAAGAAAAATCTTTGCGTCTATGGGGACCTTAACACAACTGTATGTATACAAATTAGAGAGTTATATGACTTGCTAGTGTGTATGATTAAGTGTCCTGTGGGGACACGAAACCCGTCAGGCTTTTATTTTTTATACAAGATGTAAATAAAGCGTTTTGTACTACTTTACAAATATTTTGCGACTCCTGGACTTTACTTTTTTTTAATATTTTTGGGGTGTCGGAATGGTGCCAGCTCTATTTTTCAGGTTTTGTATGCCTCACAATCAACCTGTATTTGTGTAGGTGAAAAAAAACAAAGATGTAAGAGCAAACCTCCATAAACTGCCCCATATTCATTTTTTTTTGCTCCCTTCTTCAATCTAAACCTTCAGCCCAATATCACCATATATTCAAATATCATGGCAAATGGCACCAAGACATATTTCCATTGAAATGTGAGCACAACATGGAGAACTAGAGAGGTACATTTCCTGAAGAAAATGTGAGTGGTGCTTGCCATGGCAAAACTCAGGCCCAAATCTGATTGGCTGTTGTTGCCCCGCCCCTTTTTTTCCTAATTGTGAACCACAGTCACTCAGTGACTAACATACCAAAGTTTGGGAATGCTGTCATTTAATGTGTAAAAATGGCAGCATTTCTATTTTTTTCTATTGAAAATCAATGAATGAAATTTGATTGGTTGTTGGTGGCTCCGCCCACTTTTTCTAAACTTGAAGTGGAAACCCCCAGCGACCACATTTGTGATATTCAAGGTCCCTGACATCAATACTGAGAGAATGGCAGCCTTCTTAATTTTTCCCATTAAAACCAATCAAAGAAATCTGATTGGTTGGTTTTGGCTCCACCCACTTTTCTTAATTTTAATCCCAGTCCCCCAGTGACCAACTGTGCCAACTTTGAGGAGGCTGCCATTAACCGTCTAAGAGCGGCAGCAGTTTAAAATTTTCCTATTTAATTCAATGGCTGAAATTTGATTGGCTGTTGTAGACTCCGCCCACTTTTTGTAAATTTTGGCTGCAGTCACCCAGTGACCCACGGTGCCAAGTTTGGGAGCTCTGGCTTTATTACTGTGAGAATTACAGCTGTTTACATTTTCTCATTGAAGTCAATAGGGAAAATCTGATTGGTTGTTTGCGGCTCCGCTCACTTTTTTGGGTCCCCAAAATAGGACAGAAAAGTCACAACACCCCATTCCCGAATAAGCTGAACGGTTTGACACCTCATTCATGGGTCTGCGACAAACTAATTATTCGATAAATTCCCCATTATAAGTCAATGGGGCAAATTTGGGGACCTCTCCTGCCCCGGGGGTAAAACTTATACCCTCGTGTGGGGTATCATCTGACACAGGTCGCAAACCTCTTCAAATGTGGTAAATTTAACGTTTCTACAAGATTCCCTCTCTGCGCTAGAATCCGTCAAAAGTTGGCCTCAATGTTAATCTATGGGACTTTTCGGGGTGGTTAATTGCCCCCGCAAGGGGCAATTAACCACCCACCCCTTAGAAAAGTCATACCACCCCATTCCCGATTAAGCCGCACGATTTGACACCTCATTCATGGGTCTAGGACAAACGGTGCGGGACTAGTTACGCGCCAAACTTTCATACGGAAGAAGAATAAAAATAAGTTTGCAAGATAACAGTAGTGATGCTTTGCTTCGCAAGCACCACTAATGACTAAACTCTGCACTTTTCAAACCGCATCACGAAGCCGCAGCAAAGAGGCAAAATGATGTATCAGTGACGAATCGTGAAAATCCATAGAATTTTGAAAGTTGCTGAATCATTTGGCACATTTCTGCTTCTTTCTTAATCCTTTTAAGATAAAACAAAGGTATTACACAGACTGGTGACAATGTTATTGCCGGGGTCTATAACTTTAATAAAAAATGCTTTCGTTTTATCCCACCGCAGAGGGGAAAAAATAAATCCTATAGTGCAGCTGGGACCCACACTGTGCGGCTGTTCCCTCTGGCAATGGAGATATTAAATCTGACCAAAGGCTGCCGTATTTGTTTCCTTTCCATAAGGCAGATGGATAGCAGTCACATCGGGGAAGAAAAAATGGTGTTGAAATAGCTAAAGCTGAAGACTAAATTAAAGAAGAAAAAGATTAAGGGGCAGATTTACATATGGTCGAATATCGAGGGTTAATTATCCCTCGATATTCGACTGCCGAATGTAAATCCTTCGACTTCGAATATCGAAGTTGAAGGATTTAGCTCAAATAGTTCAATGAAATGAAAAATCGTTCGATCGAACGAAAAATCGATTCGATTCAAAGGATTTTAATCAATCGAATCGATTTTCTACGACCAAAAAAACTTAGAAAGCCTATGGGGACCTTCCCCATAGGGTAACATTGAGCCTCGGTAGGTTTTAGGTTGCGAAGTAGTTGGTCGAAGTTTTTTTTAAAGAGACAGTACTTCGACTATCGAATGGTCGAATATTCGAACGATTTTTAGTTCGAACCGTTCGATTCGTAGTCGAAGGTCGAAGTAGCCAATTCGATGGTCGAAGTAGCCAAAAAAAACATTAGAAATTCAACGTTTTTTTAATTCTATTCCTTCACTCGAGCAAAGTAAATGGGCCCCTAAATCTTCGTAGGTTCTCTTTCTCAATACAGCCTAGTTGTATTGATACAGAGGGGCAGATTTACTCAAGGGTGAAGTGGGTAACGCTAGCGTCAATTCGCCAATTTACTAACGGGCGCAGGCTAGCCAAAGAGATAGATGCTAGCCGTGATTTGCACTCTATCGGCCAGGCGACAGTTTGCTCTGGCAAATTACTTTGCAAATTCATTGAAATGCGGATTTTACTGAACGTTACCCTATTTATCAAGGGGTGAAAGTTCATCCTTTAAAAATCCCATAGAAATAAATGGAGAGAGGCGGTATTTCACTCTAGTGGACTGTAGCCATCCCTAACGTCACTCTTTAATAAATATACCCCAATATCTGGCTCCTTCAAAGGCTAATATACCACAGTGCAGTGTGTTGTGTGTTACATTTGAACATTACATTTATTATATTCTTTTTATGAATATTTTCTGTGGTACCAAGCACAATCTACAGCAGTCCCAAGTGCAGCTTCTAGTCCATAATTCTATTTACCGCTAAGCATTTTCTGCAGTACATTTCAGAGTGGTGCCTGAGAGCGTTCTCCAGCTCCCCCACGTATGATTTCTACTCACTTTTACAGAGTGTTTTCTGCTCAAAATTTTGCTTGGGAATCATGTACGATATCCTGACGTTTTCCAGCTTTTGCTTTATTGTATACAACACTATTAAGCATTTTGTGTTGAATATTTCAGGGTGATACCTGAGAGCGTTCTTCTATACCCTCATGTATGTTTTCAGTTTGCTTTTACTTTTTAAAAGTGTTTTTCACTCAATATTTTGCAAGAATATTTTTACACTTTTGCACCCTGCCCTGCATTTTAAAGAGTAGCCGGAAACCATGTGATTCAAAATGTAATGCAAAAATATGTTTTTGGCGCACTAATACAGTGTTGCATGGCCTACGTTTAATAGTGTTGTATTCATGAGGGTTGGCACATATGGAAGCTGCTGCTTTTCACCTGTCCCAAAAGTTTTATTACAATGCAAGGTGCAAAAAGCAGCAATACCACTTCCATAAGGCCAATGTAAATGGGCGTTATGGGGTACAATTTTGCATCCCTTAGTTCTCCTCCACTTGTAGCACAGGCATATAGAAATTTTTGACGCCCATAGAATTTAATGGGCGTCGGCAAAATTTCACCGGCGGTGAATTTTTGGTGAAACGAAATGGGTCAAATTCGCCCATCCCTGTATATGAGCTAACATTTTTGTAAAACTATGGTACAGACCTTAACTGTCTTACTTTCTCTCTTACTAGCATGCTGCCCAGCCGCACGTATCTCTATTAGTGATGGGCGAATTTGGAGCGTTTCGTTTCACCAGAAATGAAATTTGGTGATGGCGTCTCGTTTTTTACTGGCACATATTTGCTGGCGAAAATCGAACCTAGGACCCCAGAAGTAGTGTAACTATTGAGGACTTTTTTAACTTTTTTTAAGAGGGACGAAAAGCCACCTCTGCCATCCAGCTTTCCTTGCTTTCCACTAGCTGTCAATTAGGAGATAGGCTGGGGAAGTCCTAAATAGTTACACCACTTCTGGGGTCCTAGGTTTGATTCCAGCTAGGGTACTTCCTGCAAAATGTTATGAATTTCCCCCTTGCTTGTGTGGGCTTCCTCCTGTTTTCTCTCAATACATACAGGAAGGCTTATTTGGTTCCTGATAAAGTTACCCATAGTATGTAAATGTGATCATTGGGGCATGTAATGATACATAATCTCTGTAAAGTGTTGTGAAATATGTTGTTGCTAAATAAGTGAAGGGGTAATAATAATGATAATAATAATGTTTTGTGGTACCCAAGTACAAGCTTCAGTTGAGGAGCACCAGGTAAGAACGGTATAGGGCTTTTTCTACTGCAAATTTTACTGGGGAACTACTGTTTTCAATCACACCCAAGAGAACAGATACTTCCTTCAGCTGATGTTATGTTAACTCCACCCCACAAAAAGACATCGAATTCAAATATAACATTTTTTTCCCCAGCCTAAGTGGGCATTGTAAACAACTTAATTATCTAATTGGCTTCTTAAACAAATGCAATCGCGTTCCAAGTAAACAGGCGGCTGTTTGCTTCCCTTTGAGATTGATTGCTGTTGTGAATAAAGGGGATTATTGTCAATCACACAGCTTTTTATATGTTTAGACTTGTCTTTATGAACATTGTCTATTGATCGGGGGAAAATGTACTTGTGAAAAGGCATCCACAAAACTGGAAATGGTGGGCTTTATTAGTATCATAACTAGATAACAATGTTCGGCTGAGTTTTCCCTCCCAGACTAATAAGCAAGGTTGTAGGTAGAGAAATCCATGCAATCATTACAAGACTGCATCATGAATTTGTAATAAACACTATGCATAAAGGGAGCTCCAGTCGCATAATAAAGGTCCTGTACACAGAGACTGTTCTGCCAGGAGACAAAGTGAATACCTAACTGCACGAGACTATGGGAATTTCTATAAATAGGTTACTGCCTTACCTACAGGTAATAATTACAGCAGGGAAAGTGAAAATTGCAGAATACTGAAGGAGCAAGTAAAATTCAATCACTGAATAAACCCATTTAGTTGAATTGTAATGTGAGACAGTGAGAGTGTAGCCTAACTTGTCGTACCATGAACTCCAGGGTAATCTGGTCAGCTATGAGTTACATTTACATTTTTTTTTTTGGTCCTACTAATACATAATGCATAATACATTTCCCTGGATTTTACACCATTTTTTTTTCTGGTTCCCTGAAAAATCTTAAATGGGTGTTCTACTATATATACACCAATATTTCTTACCCAGTTGGTCTGCCCTCACATGACTTGCTTTTCCCAACTAGAATTATGTTTTATTGCATAGGTGGTTACTATAATAAAATTGGATTTTGTACTATTGGTATTGGGTGCCTGTAAAGAGTAGAATTAGTTTGTGTTAAGATTTTTTTTCAATTTTTTTGTCCCAGTCATTAGATGGCAGGGTTAGGTAGGGGATCCCTGTGAGATGGTTCTAGAGCAGGTTCCCCTCAATGGTACTTGGAATGTCCCTGGAATGAGGCTATATAAGGGAGGGAACAGATTTGTTTTGTGAAGCTGACAGTAGGTGGTAGGCCAGTTGGTTGAGCAGCTGAGGCTCCAATGAGGAGAAAAGAAGGAACTAGTGCCCGGTGGTACCTTATCAGATAGGGATGCAGAGAAAAAAGGGGAACTAGGTAAAGTAGGATCTACTAGTAGGGATGGGTGAATTTGTCTCGTTTAGTTTCACCAAAAATCCGCCGGCGGCCAATAAAGTCTATGGGCTTTAAAAAAATGTTGTCGTGCGGTGAAATTGCTTTGACGCGCGTCTTTTTTATTTTGACGCACAACACCATACAAGTCTATGGGCATCATTTTTTCGGCGAAACAAGGCGAAAAAATTCGCCCATCCCTACTACTAGTTCAACCCAAGGATGACTTCTGTGATAGGATGTGCATAAGGCAGAGTTCCTGTTCTAAAGTGAGAAACAGGAAGCTAAGTAGACTGGAAACCCTGGTTTTGTTTCAATGTTGATAATTGTGGGACTTGTACTATAATTATTATTGGGGTAGTTAAACTAGTGATTGAGAATGAAGTAGTTCCAGAGTTCATCTGCTAGATTGTGTTGCACTCTGGGTTATTATTCTGTAAGCGTGCAACTACAGGTCCCCTCTGAATGTAATGGTCATGTTTAGCCTAAAGGGTTAGACCAGTGAGTTTTTTTTACTACTATAAAAGTTATTGGGCACCTCATTACATGCCAGTAGTTCACTACTATTTCTTATCTGCTCTTGATTGAATCCCTTCAGTGCCCTCTTTATTCCATGTTCAGCCGGCATAACAATTATTATTTGTAAGACAGTCAAGAGGTTAACAGTAAAATGGTTATAATTAAAGTACTCTGTACCCACTCACACAACAATTAACAGACATGATTAAGTATTTTCTTGTTAAATAGTGGTTGTTTGTTTTAATGGTAAAACCTATACATTATGGATAAAAAAGAAAGGAACACAGAACTGTTAAGCAAAAAAACAGAGTAGGCTGCCTACAGCACGTCTCAAGAGATTATCAGTCAGGAGCTCAATGCATTTTATCTCACCTAAGCAGTAAAATGAATTTACAGGAACAGTATGAAAGGAAGATTATAGATAATTGTACATGGGTCACATTACGCAACAGAGGAGTCTGGAAAGACTGAGGGGTTTCATTACAACCCCTGCAAGATTTTTAACTGTTTAACAGCATGTATGGGTAAACCTGGAAGCCGGCAGGAACGTATAAAATAAAGCCCTAAAACATGAGTTACAAAGGATGTACAAAATCATGAGGGAGATGCACATTTAATCTTTTTGTTGCACATGATGGAATGAACTATTGTGTTCAGGTAAAACTATTACGTGTGTCCAAAAAGTGCACATTTTCCCTCTGTCTCACTCCATCAAAGTTCTTTGCATGTGCAAATAATAGAACTCTGGGGGGCAGAATAATTAGTCATGTGGTCTAAACTTGTGTGATTTTAAGGGTTCTGATTCTGTTTGGCCAGGCACAGGGATTCTGTTTCTATCTTGAGCTAAATCTGGGATTCACTGTGTACATTGTTTTGCTTGGATGCCACTCACTAAGAAGGGTGGTTGGTGTTTTGAGCCTAAAACAAGGGAGTGATGAGATGACCCTCAGTAGTTGGGAAGGAGGCTAACAAGGATTAACAAGAGATAGGCTAGATCCTAAGAGGAAGACTATGATAGTTAGAAAAACAGTAAGAGGCAACGCAACAAAGAGTAGGAATACAATTGGTGTGTCTTGTACACTTCAACTAAGTAGGACCATTGTAACATGTGAACCCTCATGTAACTGTCTGTCAGGGGCCTATTGGCTCCTAGTGGGGGACGTCCGGACCAAGGAGGAAGCTTCGGGTAAAAAGTCCAAGTTCGCGGTACAGACAAGGGTACAGGAATAAGCGTAGTCAAAATCCAGGCAATAGTTCACTAGGCAGGCAGATAATAGCAAAGTCAAGGTACAGGCAGGGTCAAAAGTCCAGGAATCAGCAATAAACGGAATTTAGGAACACCCAGGAATGCACCAAACAAATCCTATACTAGGGCATTGAACCAGCGTTCTGGGCTTCCTTTTGACGTGGAGTCATTACATCGCGCATCTGTGCACTGACGTCAATGTGCCGGCGCCTGAACCCACGTGGCTACCATGGGTGCTGCCATCTTTGATTTGCTGGGGCTGTGAACAGGAGTGTCGTGGGAAGAGTTTTACTGTGCACCATTTGTAAAAGTCCCATTATATGAAATGATTGGTGCACAAGCTCTTGTGAGATCACGTGTATAAAGAAGTTGCCTATTCTAATCCTTCCTCCCATATCCTCAGCAAGGGCTCAGCTGAAGAGGCTTGTGGAAGTGTCTTCTACTGGAGTAGCAAGGGGGTGGCCCAAAACAAAACAAAAAATACTGACCATTGTGATAGTTTCAGTTTAATTACAGTGTGAAAATTGTTTAAAACACAATTTTGGGTAAATGTAATCTGAATTAACCAGTTTTGTCCCTCCTCACTCTCTCTCTCTCTAGTCTTATTATGACACTTAATTATCTTTGAATGACTTTTATATGTATGTTCAGTTGATATTGCACGTAAAAAAAAATGGAGTAGGAGTTATTGATCAAGATTTTTATCATACCACATGCAATGAAGTCAATGGGCTTTTTTCCTTGTGTTTTTTCCTTACGAAAAATGCATTGGAGTCAATAGGAGTTTTTGTTTCTCACCCCAAATTCGTTGAAGTCATTGCGAGTTTTTTCTCACTCCAAAGGCATTGAAATCAACAGGGTCGGACAGGGCTGGTGGGACATAACCCCGGGTGCCCCCCTGGTTCTTGTGGGCCCCGCCAGCCCAGATCCGCACCCAGACAGAAAACCATAGTGCATGCGGGGATGCAGTGCAGCCTGGGGGGTCCGGAGGGGGGCCCTGGACAGCAGCCCCGGTGGGCCCCGGGGCCCCCAAGTCCGACCATAGAAATCAGTATGTGTATTTCTTCCTCCAAATGCATTAAAGTCATTGGAAGTTTTTTCTTACAAATGCACTGGGGTCAAAAGGAACTTTTTTTAATTCCAAATGCATGGGAGCTTTTTCCTTACTCCAAAATCAATTGGCAACGGGTGTATTTTCTCACTATAGATGCATTGAAGTCAATTGGCATTTTTTTCTTGCGCAAAATGCATTAGCGTCAATGGGTGTTTTTTGTCATGTCAAGTGGCTGTTTTTTATTTAACTGAAAAGCACACATTTTCCCTGTGAAAGTCGAGCTCAGATTTGCGAAACATTTTTGCCACTTGTGAATACGCAAGTTTCACCACGACTCCGTACCAGGTGAAACAATTTGTTCAATCTTCTTCGGTGTGTATTGATATGATAAACATGGGGTAATGGGACAAGGCAAATGTCTATTTAGTTTAATTTGTTTTCACAGTTTTACTTATATTGATGTCCCTTTAAAGTAGAACTAAAGCTTAACTAAAGAAGAAGCTAGAAATGTTGTACATTATGCTTTGTGCTTCTGTACCAGCCCAAGGCAACCACAGTCCTTTAGCAGTAAAGATCTGAGTCTCCAAAGATGCCCCAGTAGCTCCCCATCTTCTTTTCTGCTGATTCACTGCACATGCTCTGTGCTGCTGTCACTTACTGAGCTTAGGGAGCCACTCACAATATACAGTACACATAGAATAGAAATGTCACAATATAAGGCTGATTAGTAATTAATACAGATAATTACTACATGGCAGCCCAGAAACCAGTGCAATTAGCATCAGAATTTAATCATCAGCAAACCTGTAGCATCATCTTATATTACAGGGGAAGCTCATTTTCTGCTGGATAATTAGTGACGAGCCCTAAGCTTAGCTTCTCAACAGCCAATCAGAGCCCACTGAGCATGTGAGTGTCACAGACACTTTCCAAGATGGTGACCCCCTGTGACAAGTTTGAAGTCCTGGATCATTGCTGCTATTGGCAAGCTGAAACTTTAGGCTGGTGCAATAAGTTATATAACTATATAAAATATGGCATTTTTAGCCACATTCATTTTCAGGCTTTTCAAGTGCAAGGCAAGAACACAGCACTGCAATCAGCACAGCTTCTTGGGAACAAACTAAATGTTAAGAGGACTTCTTTCCAAGCATCTCTGAGTTGTTATAGGAAGTTCAAATACAGGCTCTTAATGTACCCGCAGGCTGGTTAAGTTGTTCTCAAAAGCCTGTCTGCTGCAGAGGTCAAGTGGATATCCAGTGTTCTTAGCTCCTAATGTAGGAGATATTTGTGATGCATATTAGGGCCTCCTGCCAAGAAACATGGCGATAAGCCACCAGCAAGCAATCCCTAGGGCTGAGCCTTCTCTGTGAGGGGGGTTCTTATAGCGAAGCCAGGTGGTTAAGTGATATCCTTGAGAATAAATATGTTGCAATGAGAATGTATGAAAAAGGTTACTTTAGGTGAGGTTTTATCGGCTTTCTCCCAGCAAGCGAATAAGCCAAACCATTCTCTAGAGGAACAGGGGTTAATTGGAACCCGTCTGTTACCTTAGCTACTGAGAAGTTAAGCTCTGGAACACGGCAGGGCTTCTTGAGAGTTAACCAGACCCCGGACATCAAAATAACACTGACTGTAATATTTATCACTTTACAAAATGCCAACAGATCAATATTCCATGCAGGCTAGGGAAAGCTCTCTCCCTGCTCTGTCTCTTCTCTCCTTTTCTTCTAATATTTTAAAGACATTTTTCTCTGCTCTGTTGCTCCTTTATCTGCTTTGCCTCCATCTGAAATCTGTTTCACTGATCCCATCTCCATTCTACAGTTCTGACAGTGTGTGTTTGGCGAAATCACATAGTTTAAAATAGTTTCGCCTCCATTTTCTTGGCTGCAAGAGAAAATTGATCCTGTTTAGAAGTAAGGTTTATCATCCTTGTATGATTATGTGGTTGTGGCAGAACACAGAACACTTCTCTATGCTTTTGTATTTGTACCGAAATGAGACCTACACAGAATATATAAATATAATAAATATGAAGTACATATACATTAAACTGGCCTTAGGCGCAGAGATAAAGTAATATGAATTGAAGATTTTCAGATCGTCCTGACATTTTTTATACCATGTCGATCAGTTGTTTAGTTGTCCGTACAGGTTAGAAGATTTCTGTCTGATACGGTTAGTTGCAGTTCGGGGGGATTGCGATGTGTGTTGTTTATACAAATGGCCTGTAGATGTCACTGTGCTCAAGACTTATACTGTGCATACTTTCTATACAGCTTGTGGTGTTAGAGTTGCTTACTGTTGTGTAATGGCTGCATGAGCCTGCTAATAAAGCACTGTTTTACTCTACTCATCCTCGGCTACCAAAACATAACACGACGTTTGTCTGATGAGGCTAAAATCTACATGTCTATGGCCAGCTTTAAGGCCAGCTTTAAGGTGACTGGGAAAACAGCTTGGCAGAAAGGTTTAAAGGAGAAGGAAAGCTACCGAAGCAGTTTATTGCAAATAGATTAGCCACAATAGCGCAAGCTACAACACTATATTTATTCTGCAGAATGCTTTACCATATCTAAGTAAACAGCTCTAGAAACTGTCTCTGTTTTTTTAGGATAGCTGCTGCCATATTAGCTTGGTGTGACATCACTTTCCGCCTGAGTCTCTCCTTGCTCACTCATACACTCTGAGCTCAGATTACAGCAGGGAGGGGGAGAGGGGAGCAAACTGAGCATGCTCAAGCCCTAGCCCTGGAGGTTTAAGCTGAAAACAGGAAGTCTGATACAGATGAGATACACAATAGAAGGAAAGAAATGCTGTGTTTCTTTTCACAGAGGACTCAGAGCAGCATTACTTTGAGGGTTTACTGGTGTATTTCTTTAGACCTTTCTGAGAAAGCTTACTTAATTGTAGCCTTTCCTTCTCCTTTAATGCAGAAAACAGCAGTAGTAGTGGGTGGTGCAATGAAGTGGTTGCTCTGAGAGGAATGGAGGAGTCCAGGAATGTATGGAGACACAAGAGAAGAGATGTAATAGGGTGCAGAAATATGACAGGCTTTGAAGGTTATGCAAAGGAGTTTAATAGCAGCAGTGGTGAGGCCTACGCTCTCTTGAATGGGAGGAGTAGAATTCTGGCAGCAGTAATTAATACAGACTATAGATGGGAATTGAAGCGCCAGTTAGTAGCATGTCACCAAAGGATAGTAAAAGGGGAGTAGGATCAGGTTTAGGAAGGCAACTTTCCCTTTCTAGCAAATACAATAGCAATGGGGGCAATCCTCAAAACAGAAACTTAATATGAACTTGGCAGTGCAAGATACACTCTACACCTTTTGTGCAATAACTTTTGGGCTGAAGGAAGCCCAGTATTTAGCCTCTAGCAGCTGCTACACACAGTGATTTCTGCATCTTGCAGTCCCTCTGCACCACTAGCTTTTAGATCTGAATGAGGAAGTGTTGTATTTAGAGAAAGCGCAATTCTTTTCACTCAATTCTAGGAGTGCAAACAACACCTAGGGGCAAATTCACCAAGGGTCGAATATCGAGGGTTAATTAACCCTCGATATTCGACTGGGAATTAAAATCCTTCGACTTCGAATATCGAAGTCGAAGGATTTTAGCACAAATAGTTTGATCGAACGATCGAAGGAATAATCCTTCGATCAAACGATTAAATCCTTTGAATCGAACGATTAAATCCTTTGAATCGAACGATTAAATCCTTTGAATCGAACGATTAAATCCTTTGAATCGAACGATTCGAAGGATTTTAATCCAACGATCGAAGGATTATCCTTCGACCAAAAAAACTTAGGCAAGCCTATGGGGACCTTCCCCATAGGCTAACATTGGGTTCGGTAGCTTTTAGATGGCGAACAAGGGGGTCGAAGTTTTTTCTTAGAGAGACAGTACTTCAACTATCGAATGGTCGAATAGTCGAACGATTTTTAGTTCGAATCCTTCGATTCGAAGTCGTAGTCGAAGGTCGAAGTAGCCCATTCGATGGTCGAAGTAGCCCAAAAAACACTTCGAAGTTTTTTTACTTCGAATCCTTCACTCGAGCTTGGTGAATTGACCCCCTAGTGTTGCAAAGTACAAACAGTTGTAATATACTACAACCTATTACTTAACCATATTGGGCTCTTTAGAGCTTATTAGTCCTGTCCTATTAAAAAGGTGCTTTTTTGATTTTTTATTTATTTTTTGCCCCTGAGGAAGACCCTTAAGATAGAAACGCATTGGGCTCACTTTATTATTTAATTTTTTTTGTATATGGTTTTTGTATATTTTTCCTTTTTGTAATAAATTCACTACTTTTTCAAATTGGGTGTGCTATCCATTATCTTTGTATTTGTAACACACATGGAGACCCTTATGGGGAGTCACCTATGGATTTAGCACCCTGTAGTTTAACTTTAGGGTGTGCGCCTTCTACCTTTATTTTGTGCATGTATTTACCTTTGGCTGTAAGATGAATTACAACAATGTCTATTTCCCTGGAAAATGTGAATGTAGCAAGAGCAAGAAAGACAGACAATCAGAACCCCTCTACAAAAGGCACCCTGTACAGCAACATATTTAGGTTCAGCAACACAAAGACCCTGCTTGGCTGCAAGTGTTGTTAGGATTTTAGGAACCAGAGGGCAATTTACCCGACAAACTAGAGCTGTGCAGAACCAAAAAAAAGGAAAGTAATTGAGGAGAACTCTTCTTATTAAAGGTGCACCTGCATGGGGGTTGAAGGAAATTCGCCAATTAAAGGCTGTCTGTATATTTAAGAAACAGAAAAAAAAAGGAATTGGCAAGCAGGGCAATATTGATTCTGTTGGAGAGCTACTAGCGTGGCCAAAAATAGCAAAAAGCTTTTTCCTATATTTGGCCAATTAGTAGCTCTCCAACTGCATAATGAAACACTTCAGGGGCTCTTTCTTGCTGGAATTTTCTTCCCTTTTATAGGTTTTGATGCTTTCAGGATGCAAATGGGATTAAAATGCAACCGGTTATATTCTAAAGACAAATAATTTTCTTTTTATGCCACATGTCCTGCATAATGTCGTATTGTTAAATATAATGAATTAGTCGGTATTCAAAGAAATCTTTTACATTATGGAATCTGTATTCTGGAATGCTTGGGACCCGGATAAGGGATTTTTCTATAATTTGCATCTCCATACCTTATGTCTGATAAAAATATTTAATCATGAAATAAAGCTACCAATATTCATGCAGGTTAGCTACCATCAAGTATAAGGGACTGGTTTATTATTACAGGTATGGGATCCGTTATTCGGAAACCATCATCTAGAAAGTTCCGAATTACAGAATACCTGTTTCCCATAGACTCCATTTAATCCAAATAATCCAATTTTTTACAAATGATTTTCTTTTCCTCTGTAATAATAAAACAGTACCTTGTACTTGTTCCAAATTAAGATATAATTAATCCTTATTGGAAGCAAAACCAGTTTATTAGGTTTATTTAATATTGACATGATTTTCTTGTAGACTTAAGGTATGAAGATCCAAATTATGAAAAGATCCATTACCCGTAAAAACCCCAGGTCCCGAGCATTCTGGATAACAGGTCCCATACCTGTACAGGTATGGGACCTGTTATCCAGAATGCTTGAGACCTGGGGTTTTCCGGATAACGGATTTTCTGTAATTTGGGTCTTCATGCCTTAATTCTACTAGAAATTCATTTAAACATTAAATAAATCCAATAGGCTGGTTTTGTTTCCAATAAGGATTAATTATATCTTAGTTGGGATCAAGTACAAGGTACTGTTTTATTATTACAGAGAAAAAGGAAATCATTTTAAAAGATTTGGATTATTTGAATAAAATGGAGTCTATGGGAGACAGCCATTCCGTAATTTGGAGCTTTCTGGATATTGGGTTTCCGGATAAGGGATCCTATACCTGTACAAAGAAAAAGAAAATAATTCATAAAAAAGTAGAATTATTTGATTAAAATTAAATCTCAGGGAGATAATTAGGAACTTTCTGGATAATGGGTTTTCAGATAAGAGAAACCATACATATCCTCTTGGCAGTGATGGGTAATATGTTGCTCTCCAGCATCTCCTGACAACTAAGGTTTGGCCTAAGAGTCACTGAATAGGTAATTCTCTTTTTAAAAATACCTTTAATGGTTCCTATTGATTATTAAAACTTTGAATTTCAAAGAATGCTAATTTTTTTTTTCAAGCATTACATGGCACAGGCATGGTTAGTAGTAGTTTTAGCAACTGAGGCAAAAGCTGTTGCAGTCAAAACAGATGGAGCAGCACATGGTCACATTTCATCATAAGGAACTATGAAAATGCAGCTTGTGTTTTATCCACAGACCCCATTTTTTATAAAAATCCGAAAATATCTCATTATTTTCTGAAATATACTGCGCACGGGTTATTTCTTCTTATTTATCAATCCATTTTCCCAACAAAATCAAGAGCAGGATAAAACAGAAAAAAATCGCGAAAATTGTATGAAAATTCATTCTAATTTTTCCCCGAAAACCACAAGATCTTCGTATTATTGCACAAAACCCAAGGCTGATCCGGATATTTTTGGGGTTTCTCTGATTGACTTATATACAACCTTGGCAGGTCTGGGATACCGTATTTTCGGATTCAGACTTTTTCCATCCTCGGGGTATAATAAATCCCAAAAAAAAAAAATTTCAGTAAAAAATTTCGATTTCAGAGTAGAAAAAACTCGAAATTGTTTTAGTTTTTGGCATTGGGACTTTAATAAATAACCCCCTATGTGTGTGGTATAGCGACCTGCACTTTATTAATGAGCCTTTATATATCATATTCTCTGTAGCTGTAGGGCTTATTTAAACACCAAAACATTAATGTTTATACAGAAACCTAACATTAGTAGTGATGGGCGAATTTATTCGCCAGACGTGAATTCGCGGCTAATTTGCGCGATTCGCCGCCGCCGGAAAAAATCGAAAAACTGCCCGCCGGCATTGAAAAACGGTCTCCGGCGTCAAAAACGAGACGCCGGTGCCGTTTCGCGAATTCGCACATCACTAAACATTAGCCTTGAAAATGCATATGGCAACAGGTAGGCAAAGGCAGGCTTAGCTATAGGATCAATTATCCAGAACCCCATTATCCAGAAAGCTCTGAATTATAGGAAGGTCATCTCCCCCATTTCAAGCAATTAATTCATTAAAAAAAAATTTTTTTGTAATAAAATAGAACTTTGTACTTGATCTTAAGTAAGTCCCATTCATTCTAAAGGGAAGTGGCTGCCAGTAGTTCAAAGTTCTTTAAAGGAAAGGGAAAGCTACGGAGGCATTTTATTGCCAATAGATTAGCTGCAATAGTGCAAGCTAGAATGCTATATTTATTCTCTAGAATGTTTTTCCATACCTGAGTAAAAAGCTCTAGAAGCTCTCTGTTTATTTAGGATAGCAGCTGCAGTATTAGCTTGGTGTGACATCACTTCCTGCCTGAGTCTCTCCCTGCTCACTTATAGCTCTGGGCTCAGATTACAGCAGAGAATGAAGAGGAGCAAACTGAGCATGCTCATGCCTGGGGCAATGAGGTTTAAGATGAAAACAGGAAGTCTGATACAGAAGCCCATGAGTACACAATAGAAGGAAAGAAATGCTGTGTTTCTTTTGACAGAGGACTCAGAGCAGCATTACTTTGAGGGTTTACTGGTATATTTAGCTAGACCTTTCTGATAAGGCTTACTTAGTTTTAAACTTTCCTTCTCCTTTAATCTGCAATATTTTTACCTGAAAAGAGAGCCACTAATGAATTCCTCTGAATTCTTGTATTATTGTGTAGTCTGAGCTGAATGGCTGTAACGTGGACTTCACCCAAACTGAAATGCAGGGAGCTTGGCATCCCTCGTTCAACTCAACTTGCCTCCCTTCTCCTTCATTGGCACCTCTGCCCTCCCTTCTCCCCTCCCTCTCGTATTTATTCAGTGAGTTAGGGAAAAGAAAATGAAGCTAATGAGAAATAATAGCTTGGAATGTGAAATCATTTAGAGGCAAGCTGATCGGTGTGGAAAAATATGTTGCTGTTTTTTTTAGCAAGCCTGGGTTATGCTATAATTCAGATTTAATAGGAGGCCATGTTATGCTTTGTAAGTATGGAGCTGAACCACGTCCAGGCCTCCACACGCGCTGCCTTGTTTAATTATATTTGCTGGCGCTGCAGCTCGGTAAATTTCATGTATTAAAATATACTTCCACGTTTTGTTAATCTCTTACTACACATTGCGGCACATTTATTAAGGGTCGAATTTTGAATTCATGTGAGTTTTTTTAAACTCCCATAAATTGAAATGCGACTAGTCAAAATTCATTATTAAAGTTGAATTTTTCCAACTCGGATGAATTTAAATGACCCGAAAAGTCGCTTATGCTGTGTACCTGCTACATCCTCCTGGTGGTGGTGACTGGGGGTTGAAGCAGATGTTCCTGGTGGGGACCCAGAAGCAGGCCTGGGTCAGTGGGGTGAAAGCCGCGATGTCTGAATGGGGTGTCTGGGGCTCACCGGGCTATGACCTTAATGGCCCCCATCCCAATGTCCCGCAGGCACCCTCCCAACATCCATGCAGACCCCCCGATGTGACAAGTCCCCTGACTGCCCCATGACACATTTCCTTTACCTTTTCCATCCATCGCTGTGATTGGGAGAGAGGAGGCAGGGAAGGATTTCCAGAGTCCAGGGCAGGGCCGGATTTGGCCTGAGGGCGCCCAGAGGCCGGTGTCCTCCGTCGCCCCCTCGCTCTCAGAAGATTGCGCATATGCGCAACGCATCAAGCTTGAAAATGGCGCATGCGCATCCTGTCACCTTGAAGATTGTGCATGCGCATGCGGCTCCTGTCACCTTGATTCCGGAGCACTAGCCGTTCGGCGCTAGTGCTGCGGCAAGAAAATATATTGTGTGGCGGGGCGGCATGCCGCCCTTTAATTGATGCCGCTCTAGGCCCAGGCCTATGCAGCCTCGCCGCAAATCCGGGCCTGGTCCAGGGGGAGCTAGTACAGCAAGCCTGTGAGTTCCTGGAGATTTCTTCTGTGTCCCACCTGCCCAGTCTGACCCTGAGGAGCCGGGAGTGGGTCTGGGTCAATGGGGCACACAAGTGTCCCGCCGGTCCTGTCTGACCCTGGAGAAACAACATGAAAGTCACAGTCTCACAGGCGACTAAATCTCCCCGAATCTTCTCGTCTGTCTCTGCCCTTAGAGCTCGTACAGAAAGCACGTCTGCCCAGTGTCTGGCTGTGCTCTGCACCTCACTCCGGATATAAAAGCCACACAAGATGCAGAGCACGGTGTCAATGGATGCCTTCATATGCTTTGCTGACAAATTGGCACTCGGGAGTAGGCTTAATTCAATAATAATAAAGGCCAGTGGACTTACTTCAAAAGACTGCACTTGAGAAAGGAAAATGTTCCCCAAAATATCAGTGCACTAGTAATACAGGCAAAAAGTTATACTCTGTTTGAACCAATCTATATGCTTTACTTCATCAACTTAAATTTGTTGGATAATTCAACCAGGGGCAGGTCCTGTAACGATCAAATAATATGATTTTTTACGGTTACATTAAAACATTATTACAGTTAAAATATATGCTGAGAACGTGTTTTTACCATAACAACTAGAAGCGTTTAGGCCGTGTTCTCCTCCCCTCCAATACAGGGGACACCAGGGGCCACAGGAGGTTCATTTACAGTTCCTCTCATCTGTGTCCTTTACAGAAATCATTTGGAGATATGGAGATTTATGGAGTGAGACTTATATGTCTCCCTAATTTTCACTCTCCTCCCCTGCTGCCCGTCTTTCTAGAGCCTCTTTCTGTGTAATTTTTTTTTAATTTAGATTTTTTGGAATATTTCTTTTAAATGAAGTCTTTGTAATGTTTGCCCACAAGTAGGCGGGCGTGTTTGGTTGTTGGTGAGGCTCAGATTAAACTAAACTAACTAAAAAATGCATGAAAAACATGTGCATATGGTAAAACAATGTTAATATATAATTAATGATTGCTGTCATGTTTTTATGCTCTGATTCATAAAAGTCATATGGGATATGAAGCTTGCATAACGTGTGGGGGAGTGTACATATGATTTTATGCAGTTTATGGGTATAGTGCTGCAGTTATGTGTGTTTACTCAAATGTACAGTGGGAATGTCAGTATATATATATATATATATATATATATATATATATATATATATATATATATATATATACAGTACATATAGGTGTGTACAAACAATGCATGTTTTTGAGGGGATTAAGTGAAAATAGTTAGCAAAGGGAACAATATATTTGGTATTTATTTATTTTACCTATTCTATTCAGTAGACCAGTGATCCCAAACCAGTAGCTCGTGAGTAACATGTTGCTCTCAAACCCCTTGGATGTTGCTCCCAGTGGCCTCAAAGCAGGTGCTTATTTTTGAATTCCAGGTTTGGAGACAAGTTTTGGTTGTATAAAAACCAGGTGTACTTTCAGAGTCTCAATGTAGGTTGACAATCCACATAGGGGCTACCAAATGGCCAACCACAGCCCTTATTTGGCACCCCAAGAACATTATTCATGCTTGTGTTGCTCCCCAAACTCCTTTTACCTATGAATATTTCACAGGTTCAAAAGGTTGGGGATCCCTGCAGTAGACTGTACACTGGTTTAAATTGTCCATAGATATGCAGATTTTATTCTTTGTTTAACAAAAGATCGTTTGTTTCAACGATCTACAACTTACCATTCCGATTAAAATAAGTAGGAAAAATAACAAATTTGAAAATGTTCTGGCTATGAAAGTTATGTCTAAGAAATAGCAACGATAGTCACCCATGGATATCGGCAGATAGGCAATACATGCAAAGATATGGTAGATAGTCAACGGGAATTTTCTGACCTGTCTAATTGACTAAATGATTGATCTCCATGGTACGAAAAATATCTGAAAATCGGACAAAACAAAACTATATCTTTGTGTCTATGACCAGCTTAAAGGTGATCAAAAGCCTAACTAAAGAAATAGGCTAGAAATGTTTTATATTATGTTTTGGGCTTCTGTACCCAGGGCCGCCATCAGGGGGGGACAGGGGGGACAAGTGTCCTGGGCCCGGGCATGAAGAGGGGTCCAGCAGTGCTGCATTTTTGAAAGAGACTGCCCCCCCCTTGAGAGCGCCAAAGCCGTGCAGCCATTTTTGAAGTCCCGAACAGCCGAAATGCCGAAAAGCCGAACAGCTGAAGGACCCGAAGCGGCAAAAAGACCTGAAGTCACAAAAACAGCCGAAATTGAAGTCCTGAAGCGGCGAAAAGGCCCAAAGTCGCAAACGGAGGCGAAGTCCTGAAGCCATGAGTTCAATTCTACTGAATTCCAATTTGTGTGTGTTTTTTTTAATCCCCTGACCACCAATGTATTATTTTAATATTCTATAGGCCCCTGCCACCAATGTTTTTTTAAAAAATATTTTTTTAAACTTGTAAGGGGAGCCCTGGAGCAATGTTTTTTTTATAAAAAATTTTTGGGGCCCTAATTCTTTTAACTTGTAAGGGGGGGCCTGGTGCAAATGTTATATTTTAACTTATAAGAGGGCCCTGACTATCAATAGCTTTTTATAACTTGTGTGGGGGGGTTACTTTTTCAGCGCTGATGTCTGTGCGGTCTTTTAACTGTGATGTGGAGTGGGCGGGATCTGGGGTGGGGCTTGGGCGCCAGTGTGGACGGGGCCTCCAAAACTTTTGTTGTACGGGCCCTGTGATTTCTAATGGCGGCCATGTCTGTACCAGCCCAAGGCAACCACAGCCGTTTAGCAGTAAAGATCTGTGTCTCCAAAGATGCCCGGGTAGCTCCCCATCTTCTTCTGATTCACTGCACATGCTCTGTGCTGAGCTTAGGGACCCACTCACAATATACAGTACACATAGAATAGAAATGTCACAATATAAGGCTGATTAGTAATTAATACAGATAATTACTACATGGCAGCACAGAAACAAGTGCAATTAGCTTCAGAATGTAATAATAAGACCTGTAGCATCAGCTTATATTTCAGACAAACCTCATTTTCTGCTGGATAATTAGTGACGTGCCCTAAGCTTAGCTTCTCAACAGCTGCTCAGAGCCCACTGAGCATGTGAGTGTCACAGACACTTTCCAAGATGGTGACCCCCTGTGACAAGTTTGAAGTCCTGGATCATTGCTGCTATTGACAAGCTGAAACTTTAGGCTGGTGCAATAAGTTTAGTATATAAAATATGGTTTTTAGCAATGTTCATATTTAGGATTTAGTTCTCCTTTAATTCCCTGGCAGAATGTCGGGAGGGGAGGCTATATAAGGAAGAGAGTAGTTGGTCCAATTGCGTTTGACTAATGAAAGGGAGAACTGATAATGCCACAGGCCTGAGGAACAATATATAATTAATATTATCCACAATCATCCAACTACCCTACTAGTGTTCAGACTCTGTGGAGCTTACTTTAGGAATAGGCTTAGTAGGAGAGCAGCTGAGACTCCACCAAAGAGGAGGAGGGTTATAGCACCTTGGCAGTACTTGTCGGTCAGGGACACAATTTCAGGGGCAAAGGGATAGGTAGGCCATTCCTATACTAGAGTGATGCCCCTTTGATGTGTTTTCACACCCAAATTTGTGAGCCACAAATGCACCTGAGTAAAAAAAAGTCTCAGGACTGTGAGACAGAGGGATAAGCCAATATGAAAGCTTGTTTTGATATAAATACTGTGACTGAGAACTTCAGAAGGACTGGTGTGAATCTATAATAACAAAATAAAATATGTTCATAGTTCATCTGCAAGATCTGTGTGCACTGAGCGTTCCAGTCAAGGACAAAAAATAAATTGTAGAAGAATCCAGAAAGAAAACAAAAAATGACATTCAAGATTAAAGGGATACTGACACCAGAAAATAACCCTTTTTATATCTATCATAACATTGTCTTTTAGCATTAGAAACTCTAACTGGCAGTTTGAAAAGGGACAGTCAGGTTGGCAAAACAGTCAGGTTAAGGAACATCAAGTAACAATTACTTACAAAAGCAGTACTACCTGTGAAAAACTACCTATAGGTAACTTTAAATGTAGATTCATACTTTGAAAAGAAAATTTTTAATGTCAGTATCACTTTAAGTTGTGGCACTGTTTACACTGCATATAAGTCACTCTTCTATATAAAATGTTATTCCTGAACCAGCAAGCGTATTTGTTAAGTTGTAATATTGGTGTGTAGGTGCATCTCAGGTCATTTTGCCTGGTCATGTGCTTTCAGAAAGAGCCAGCACTTTAGGATGGAACTGCTTTCTGGCAGGCTGTGGTTTCTCCTACTCAATGTAACTGAATGAGTCACAGTGGGACCTGGATATTACTATTGAGTGCTGTTCTTGGATTTACTAGGCAGCTGTTATCTTGTGTTAGGGAGGTGCTATCTGGTTACCTTCCCATTGTTCTGTTGTGAGGCTGCTGGGGGGGGGTGATATCACTCCAACTTACAGAACAGCAGTAAAGAGTGACTGAAGTTTATCAGAGCACAAGTCACATGACTGGGGGCAGCTGGGAAAATGACAATGGGGCAAATTCACTTCGCCGCACTTCACCAGGCGTAGTTTTGCCAGGGCTCCGCAAATTCACTTAAATCCGAAGTTGTGCTCAGGGGTAGCGTAAGGTTGCGAAGTTGCGCTAGCGTTGATTCGCTATATAAAGCGAAGTTACGCTAGCGAAGGCTTATTTGCATACGGCGCGAAATTCAAATTTCAATGGAGGAACACGTATCTGCACTACAAATGCCTAGAAAACCTTCAAATCAGCAAATAAAATTTTTATTTTGCCCTACACATGTGCCCACTGTCTAGGTAAGTTGCCATGAGTCAGGAAATGTAGGGGGGAGGAAGGGGAGCCCCAAAAAATTTTCGATCTTTTTCAGCCTATCAGCCATCATGTAGAAAACACACCAGCGTTTTTTTGGGACTTAGAAAAATATAATTGACTTTTTTTTAAACAATCCCTATCTACTCTATTGCACTTCGCCAGGTCTGAGGTGGCGAAGGAAGTCTAGCGTAAAAGGTAGCGTTCAGTACACTGCGCAAGTTAGTGAATTTGCGTAGTTTCGTCGCTAGCGAAACTTCGCCTGGCGTAAGGTTGCGAAGTAACACTAGCGAAACTATGCCAGCGTTCGTTAGTGAATTTGCGCAGTAGCGAAAATGCCAAACGCTAGCGAATTAACGCTAGCGTTCGGCGCTTCGCATCTTAGTGAATTTGCTCCAATATGTCTAGCCCCATGTCAGATTTCAAAATTAAATCTAAAAATATAGGTTTGCTCTTTTGAGAAACGGATTTCAGTGCAGAATTCTGCTGGAGCAGCACTATTAACTGATGCGTTTTGAAAAAAACATTTTTTCCCATGACAGTTAGAATGTCCTTGTCAACCGGAATATGATTGTGGCTTTTGGCACAACCCTCTCCGGGAAGCCTACAATTACCTGCTGGCATTTGCAGGGTTTCTTTGTGTCCATATGGTCACTTACGTTCATCAGAGCAGGCTCAAGGGGTGAATTGCTACTCCCCAAAAGTTGCAAAGAAGCAGATAGGGAAGCCCTTAACTTTCAAAATGAGTGCTTAGTTTTGTGTCCATTTGTAAATGAGCCTTATAAAGAGTAAGGGTTCAATATTAGAGACAAACATTTCCAGTGCGGGCATTGGGGCAAATATAATAACCTTCGAAAATTCGCCAGCGCTGGCTTCACTCACAGCGAAAAACTTCGACAGGCGTAGATTCGCCCGGGACAACGCTAATTCACTAAAATCCGAAGTTGCGTCCAGGGTGCCGAACGCTGGCGAAGTTGCACTAGCATTACTGCACCAAGTGAAGCAATACATTACACTACACAAGCCCAGGAAACCTTAATATAATAAAATAAAGTTGTTATATTACCCTACACATGAGCCCAGTGTATAGTTTATGTGCCATATGTTAGGGAATATAGCGGGGAAGCTGGTTACCCTAAAAAATTACGATCTTTTGCAGCCTATCAGCCTGAAAAAAGGAAAAGACGCCAGCGTTTGTTGGGACTAAATTTTGAGGAAGTCCTATCTTCTCTATTGTACTTCACCTGGTCTGAGATGGTGAAGGCAAGTAAGAGGTAACGTTCAGTAAAATCTGCATCTTAGTGAATTTGCATAGTTACGTCCATTCGTCAGGTGTTAGGGAGCAAAGTACCGCTAGAGTCTATCTCCTTCACTAGTTACGCCAGCAAAGTACCGAAATTACGTCACGCTCGCGAATTTTCAATAGCGTTAGTCACTTCGCCCTTTAGTAAATTTGGCCCATAGAGTCGATGCCAGTAGCACACAGCTTTTCTTTAGCGTAGATGTAAGAAAGTGTCCCGGCCACTGGAGCTTAGTATGTACATTTATTACTGACTGCATTGTTATCTGTGCCAGGCTGTGTCTGCTGCTCTCAAATCATCTATAAACAAGAGAAGAAATAGCATGAGAACATAAGGTTCAGCCAGGGGAGCTGTCACTCAGGAGCCTGGCCTCGTGTTTATCTTAAGTCTCTTTTCCAATCCTTAAATCACATTCCCTTCTGAAAACATGGGCACAATAGAGATGATATGAAATATTCAGTGATTCCCAAAAATGATGGAAAATATTTCATCGTCTCTGTGAGAGCCTACTACTGACGAATAACGGCAATATAACCCCCAGGAATATGGCGTGAGGCCTTAAAGGGTCGGTTCACCTTTAAGTTAACTTTTAGTATGTTATAGATTGCCCAATTCTAAGTTACTTTTCAATTGGTATTTATTTGTTTTTTATAGTTTTTTTTTAAATTATTTAAATATTATTATTATCTTCTGACTCTTTCCAGCTTTCAAATGGGGCTCCCTGACCCCATCTCTGTAATGCTACAAATTTATTGTTATTGCTACTCATCTTTCTATTCAGGCCGGAGAGGTGCCGAATAAAAAGCAAAATAACTCAAAAAACGCAAATAATCAAAAATTTAAAACAATGGCAAATTGTCTTAGAATGTCACTCTCTACATTATACTAAGGGGCCCATTCACTAAGTTCGAGTGAAGGAATAGAGGAAAAATAGTTTGAATTTCGAATGTTTTTTTTGGCTACTTCGACCATCGAATTGGCTACTTTGACCTTCGACTACAACCTTCGACTTCGATTCTAATGATTCGAACTAAAAATCGTTAGAATATTCGACCATTCGATAATCGAAGTACTGTCTCTTTAAAAATTTCTTCGACCCCATAGTTCGCCACCTAAAACCTACCGAGGCCAATGTTAGCCTATGGGGAAGGTTCCCATAGGCTTGCTAACAATTTTTTGATCGAAGGTTAATCCTTCGATCGATGGATTAAAATCCTTCAAATCGTTCGATTCGAAGGATTTAATCGTTCGATCGAACGAATTGCGCAAAATCCTTCGACTTCGATATTCGAAGTCGAAGGATTTTAATTTGACAGTCGAATATCGAGGGTTAATTAACCCTCGATATTCGACCCTTGATACATCTGCCCCTAAAAGTCAATTTAAAGGTGAACAAACCCTTTAAGACTTTATTAAAGACACACAAGCCTATTTTTACAAGGCTTCTAAAAATGCTATATCCTCCACACAGGTTCAGCCAGCCTCACTTAACTTGCATAAAGATCAGACACATTATTAAAAGGCTTGGCAGTGTGGCCCGAGTTAGTGATGGGCGAAGAAATTAAATTGCGAATCTGCAAAAAACTTTGGACACCCGTCAGAAAAGTCACTCACGTCAAAACCGTTGCGTGTCAACATTATTTGGACGCCCATTGACTTTAACGCCTGCTTCATAATTGACGTGAGCGTCTGAATCAACATGGGCATCAAAATTGACTTGGATGTCAATGTTTCCCACAAAGTGAAACGGGACAAATTCGCCCATCACTAGCCTTAATGGCTGAAGCCGTGAGCTGACATCATGGAGGTAGCAAGAACGTTTCCATAGATTTTTTTTTTTAACACTTGTAACAAACACTGCAAAATAGATTAATACAACCCTGTAGTGAATAAATTTGGGTAAATTAGGATGATGCGTGTCACACAATAAGGCGTAACTTGCCAGAATACAAAAGTAAAAAATGATGATGAAATCACTGATAGTTTACATTTTTCAGAAATAGCACGTTTTGCCTAAAAATGGAGCTATAGAGCATACTATAGGTAGAAATACTATGCATTTGTAGAATATTTACTGGATGGGATTTTTTGTTTCTTTAACAATTTCAGAGCTGATATTTATTACCAGGACAGGAGAGCAAAACATTAACAAAGAAGTTCCCCAGAAATGCCTGTTTTGGGCTTCTTTACTAGCGCTCCTGAAGATTCCACAAGTATCTCCTCTTCTTCTTTTCTGTTGATCAGCTTCTATGGGGCAAATTTACTAAAGCGCGAAGCGGCTAACGATAGCGCAAATTCGCCAGCGTGACGTCATTTCATTACTTTGCCGATTTACTAACGGGCTCTGGCGTAAATTCGCTAGCGAAGTGGACCTACTCTAGTGCTACTTCGCACCCTTACGGCAGGCGAAGTTGCGCAATGGCGCTGGCGCTAATTCATGAACTTGCGCATTTTACTGAACGTTACCTCTTGCGCCAGACTTGCCTTCGCCACCTCAGACCAGGCGAAGTGCAATAGAGTAGTTAGGGCTTTACTTTTTTAAGGGTGATAGGCTGCAAAAGATCGTAAATCTTTTTGGGGTACCCTCCTTCCCCCCTACATTTCCTAACACATGGCACCTAAACTATACAGTGGGCACATGTATAGGGTAAAATAACAATTCTATTTTATTATATGAAGCTTTCCCAGGCTTGTGTAGTGTAATGTATTTGCTGCTACATATACGTCCATTGTACTTTAACTTTGCGCCGTATGCAAATTAGGCATCGCTAGCGTAACTTCGCTTTGCTTGACAAATTAACACTAGCGCAACTTAGCTACCTTTCGCCTCCCTGAGCGCAACTTCGGATTTTAGTGAATTAGAGGCGCCCTGGCGAAACTTCGCTTGGCGAAGTGCGGCGAAGGAATCACTTGCGTATTTTCGGCGCTTAGTGAATTTGCCCCATATGTGAGATGAACCTTACTGATAATTTCCAATGACTTCCAAGTTTAGGTTCTTAACAGCTGTGGACAACTATGAAGCTTTGGATTGTTATTGTGTTGCGGTTCCCCTATTCTGTTTCAGTAACGTCACTATTTAATATATATCTTATCAAGATTTATGCAGTTGCACTTTTATGGGGTGCCGTTTGTCCCAAATACATTTTGTGTACAAAACTATCCCTAATACACAGAATGAATGTCTCTCAGGGTACAAAAGTATTTGTGACCATACACAGATGAAAAAATATCCAAATGACATTTCTATTAAAGAATGAGAACAAAATCTGTTTAGTGCACAAAAGGATGTGATTATATTACAAACTCCATTCTGTACAGTTTAACAAGCAATCTGTCTCACAAATGTATAACCTCCATGTAACGGACACACTTATGTGCAAAGTTACTTACAGAATGAATTATGTTAAAAAAAAAACTTAGAATATATAATAGTGTAACTAACTAGTGCATGCCAAGCTAGATTTGAATGACAAAATAGATATTTGTGACAGAAAGCAACATTTTATAGTACAGGATTCATTCTTTCCACAAAATGAAAGCTCAGTTTCACAAAATAGATAAAATATCCATTCTGTGAAGCAACACATAACTGAACCAATAAGAACAAAGTTTATTGCCATATAACAAACAAGATGAGAAGTTGATATGGTCACAAATACTTATATACCAAGAGATTCTATGCTATGCTAGGGATAAAATCCAAAGTTTAAATGGTCAGCGCTAAATGAAGCTCAGGGTAAAAAAAAGATGAAAAAGGGAAAACAATGAAAACATTCTAAGTGTAACATTTACTTATAACGTTGTAGTTCCACACTTTCATATATTCCCAATAGTGATGGGCGAATTTGCGCCGTTTCGCCGAAAAATTTGCGAATTTCGCACGAAATTCGCGAAACGGCGAAAAATTAGCGAAAAGGCGCCGGCGTCTCGTTTTTGATGCCGGCACCCGTTTTTGACGCCGGCACCCGTTTTTCGCTCATCACTAATTCCCAATTCTACCTTTATTGTGATTATCCTTTATAAATCACCACGTGTGGGAGTTTGGGTGGGTACTTACAGACGCATGTGCATATCAGAAGATTTTTTTAGAGATATGGCTGTGAGATATCCTCTTGCTAGGAAAAGTTAAAGAGCGCAGAAATAGTGTGAAATCCTTTTTTATTCTATAACAATAAAAACCAATTAGTTACACTCACATTTTCGTGATTACAATCAGTCTCCATGCTTAAGTCCAAATGTTCCAAGTGGCTTTAGTGGTTGGTGATTTGGGCTCCGACCTGCATTGCCCTTACACCCCTCTAAAAAACTCTGGGACAATGGTTCTACTGTACCCCAGCCACAGGACCCTCTATGCACACGTGAAACTGGGATCAGGAAGAGTGGAGCGGCAGCTGCAGAGACTCTGGTCCAGTCTTCTCGAGGATTTGCATTGCCCCCAATTCAGTGTTACAGGATGAAGGTCCCTCACCCCCAGGGCTCATAAAGTGACTCGGTGACGTATAACACGTGCTACTCACAGCTTATAAAATGTCAGTCACTATGCTAGGGATAATTTTCCCCCTTCAGTAGAAATAGCGCATGTCTAGTGATGGGCGAATTTGACGCGTTTCTCTTCGCCGAAAAATTCGTGATTTTCCTGCGAAATTCCAGAAACGGAGAAACATTTTTTTTGATGCTGGAGAATTTTTGCGAATTCATTTGCCGCAAATTCACGACTGGCGAATAAATCACTGCGCATGTCCTAATAAGCAGGTCTTCTTTTTATAGAGGGACAAAGGACAAACGGTTATGTGGATATTTCTACTGATTGTGAGTCACATAAACTATTATATTAAATAAATGTGCAATGCCCCAGGGTCAGCACAAACATACATTGTTAGAGACTGTGTTTAGAACTGTAAAAAGGATCACAAGTGAACATGACATAAACATAAAAATATCAAAGTCCTGATATTAAATCAAGAGTAAAATGATGAAATAAAGAGAGAAATAATAACAACATGGAGATGATATAAATGTATTTGTGGAAATAATTTGAAACAGTCGGGGCACTTGCTGTGGGGTCGGCGCAGGCACACTGAGGGGCAGATTTATTAAGGTTCGAATTGAAAATTCGAATCTTCTAATTTTTTTATGGTCAAAACTGTCAAATTTGACTAGAGAATTATCCAAACTCAATTTGAGTTTTTTTTAAAAGAATTAGAATTTGACTATTCACCACCTAAAACCTGCTGAATTACTGTATAAGTCAATGGGAGAGGTCCAGTGACCAATTTTTGAGATGCTTGTAGCCTTCCTGACTTTTGAGTTTTTTTCGGAGAAAAACCTTGAATCGAGTTTGGTTAAATTAGAATCGAAGTCGATTCGAGTATTCAGGTCGGTAAAATTTGTTTGAGTTTTAGATATTTGATTTTTTTGTTAAATAAACCCCAGTCCAATTTCGAAATGTGACCCTTGATAAATGTGCCTCGTTTTATAGTATTTATACTGTATACTAGAAACTTAGATTTGCCCCTAAACTAAAAAAGTTGTGTACTGTAGGAATAGTTTTGTTAACAAATAGTTTTCTTTTCTCATGGTATTGCATGAAACCAATAGAAGTAGCACCTTAGGTGCAGGAGCTTATTTCCATGTGCTCCACAGAACAGGGGCAGTGACATGGTGGCTATACCAGGATGCCAGTCACACACATTCATTTCAATAGGGGTGAACAGGGTGGCTAGCACTACTGAAAACTTTAATTGAAGCCTTCTTGCATATTTTCTGACCTGTATCCTTAACTCTTCCAGATTTGTGCTTGGACTTGCCTACACTTGGGGGCAAATTTATCAAAGGTCGAGTTATAGAGTATTATTTTTACCTCGAATGAACTCGAATGACCTTGAAGCTCGAATAGTATCTTATTTACGTAAAAACTAGAACGTCTAAAACTTTAACAATATTACTGACCCGAAAACTCGACCCGAATCAAATTAGACTAAACTGGAATCGAGTATTTTCTCAGAAAAAAACTTGAATGTCAGTGTAGGGGACTGGTGAATTAATCTCCCAGTAATATTTAGCAGGCAGTCCCCTAGTGTTATAAACGGCAGGCAAGGGTATCCAGTGAAACCTAGAACAGTCAGGTCTAGTAAGGATAGTCTACTCACCTTAAGAGGTCACTCTAGGAGGCAGGCTATTTAGCTGAGCAGTTGAGGATTGTGAGTGGGATTAAGATCCTGGGTACTAATTGCCCAGAAGTAGGGACTAAGTGTACAGACCTCTGGATGTGAGTTTCTCCTCAGGTTCCACTTAGGGAAAAGGCTGAAAGCTGGGTTTACCTTCATTGCTGCTGTGCATATTCTCTTCCCTGTGGGAACTGATAATGACCAAAGGTGCTGTGATTATATGCCTATCCGCTGTTCCTGTATGATCCTGCTTGTTCTGTACGTACACTCCATTGTGGATGCGCTTGTACAATAAATATGTTCATTGGTTACGTTAAAAGAACCCCTGGCGCCTCTAGTTAGGGAACGGTGCACTCAATCAGGAAGGCTAATAACATCTTCAAATGGGTCACTGGACCTCTGCCATTGACTTCTACATGAACTCGGCAGGTTTTATGTGGCGTACTATCGAATTCGAGTTTTTCCCAGGGTCAAGGTATGATAAATCATTTTTAAATACCTGTATTAATTGATTGAAAAGGAATCTATGGGAAATGGCCTTCCTGTAATTTGTAGCTTTCTAGATAAACAGATCCCAAACCTGAACTTGCTTCCTCCAAAGTCCTTACTAACCTACAGTACGCGTGTGGCCTTTGGCTCTGTTACAGTCACAGGATCATTTTCCTCTAGGATATTTAGCCTACAACTCCAGTGATCCTATGGCTAAAGGAAAAAAAGATGTGGACTCTAGTTTTACAACAGGTTAGAGGCCAAAGCTCTCACAGCTGCTCTGTTTCTTGCACAACTCTTCTAGAACATTAAAAGATTTATACCAGTCTTCAACAACATGGCTCATCAGCATACGATAAACAATAGATTTCTAGAAATAATTCTGCAGTCTGGCAAGCCCATTGTCAGTTATCACTTTGTCAGAGCTCAATGGGCTTGTGATGCCAGAGAGCATTCTCAGCCTGGCACCTACAGATGTCAAACACGCTCTGATATCTCATGCAGTTTTTTTTTTTTGCAATGGAATCAGGTGGGAAATCTCTGACATGTTGTGGCACAGTGAGAAATGTTGTCATGTACGTGTTGCCTATGGCATGATTCCAAAAAACAGCTAAAAATAAAACAAGGCAGATGGGTAGAATAAAAAGTTAGGGGAACAAAAAAAAACACTTTTCAGATAATGACAGAAAATCTCACAGTGCAAGTGCCGTTTGATAGACTGGCGGAAGAACTAAAGAAAAGTAAATTTCATTATTTTTGCTTAGTTTATAATTATGAACATGCCCCAGAGCTTATTTACATCTTCGTAGGTTGGGATTTTCTGGAGAAAGTACATTAGCACTTAAAGATCATTATTGAAATTATCCCTGCCATGGAGCTTCGTCCCCTGATTCTGCACATCCATTGACATAACATTTAACAAGCACCTGCAGAATCTTTCTTACTGTCACCTAATCTGCACTAGTCACTCTGGAGTCTCATAAACATTATTCATGGTGACACATAGAATATTTGCCTGACAATTTCCCACCTTCAATATATCCCGGCCACTTCATATTTCATAGCACCTGGTTCTAATAAAAATTGCAAATAAAGGCAATGCATAAAGTGTTACGTGATTATGCTTAATGCCAGCAGAGAGTTATTGTGCACAAAAACAGTCGACATTGTTTAAATACAAGCTGTTTAATTTGAAGGAAAATATCCCGTATTTGTATATAAGAAAGTTTTCATTTATGGGAGCATAGGGTTTTGGGTCACAAGGCATTCAATATCTACATATTCGCAATACTGCTATAATGATTTCTTGCTGGTGTTGGCTGAATGCAGCTGCTCTCAAGCGGAACACCATTACTTTTGAGATCCTCAAAGCTGCAGAAAAGGGTCAGGAGGAAGAATTACTCGGTATGGGATGCTTTTAAAGCAACCGCGAGGGGAACATATATCTCTGGAATTAGTCATGCCAAAAATACCTACCCAATAATATTGATACACTAGAAAAAGAAGTCTCAGAGAAAGAACAGATTTATTTAACGGACCCTACAGCAGGTAATAGGAATGAATGGTAACAAGCTTCACATCTTCTTACACTCACCACAATAGAACAAGCGCAGGCATATATACAGAGGCAGGCATATAGAATATTTGAAATGGGGGATAAAGCAGGTAAACTCCTGGCTATGTTGGTCAGAGAGGAGAGGAATGTAGCTACCATACCTCTCATTAAAAATGCTAATGGAGACTTGATTCAACAACCTTGCCAAAAAATCAATACTTTCAAACAGTTCTACCAGGAACAATATCTTTCCAAACTTAAACGAACATTTTAACATATTTGGAAGCCGTTCAGTTGCCATACTTATCGGAGGATACCCAAAGTATTTTAGATATGCCTATAACTTTAGATGAAGTTGAAGCTGCTGTTAAATCTTCACCTGCAGGCAAGACCTCTGGCCCAGACGGCCTACTGGCTGAATTTTATAAGCATCATCTAACATTTATAGGACCTCACTTAACTAAACTGTTAAATGAAATAGCAAGTAGAGGCACTGTGCCTGAATCAATGTCGCAGGCTCATATTTCCATACTACCAAAGAAGGGTAAATATCCTATATCCTATATCCCAATATCACTAATCAATTCTGACACCAAGATTTTAGCTAAGGTCTTGGCAAACAAGCTTAAGCCATACATGAAAGAACTAGTACACTCAGATCAAACTGGGTTCATACCCACAAGTGCTACAGATATTAATATAAGAAGGCTTTTTACCCATCTACAAATAGGGTATGATAACATAGAGACCCAGGCTTGATGCAGAGAAGGCCTTCAACTCCGTTGAATGGCCCTTTCTATGGCAAACCCTGAAAAGATTTGGTTTTGGCTCACGATACCTTAATTGGATGCAAGCGCTTTATCATTCCCCTACAGCATAAATTAGGGCAAATAACATGTTCTCCTCTGTGTTTGGGTTGAAGTGAGGTACCAGACAAGGCTGCCCACTTTCCCCCTTTTTATTTTGCCTTGCAATAGAACCACTAGCTTAAATTATACGCAGTACACCAGGTATAGGTGGCTTCATCAAGGGTAATCTATTGGAAAAACTGGCATTATATGATGATGATATGCTTGTGTACCTATATAAACCAGGTCCCTCCCTAACTAATCTACTCAATACAATTACTCATAATGGAGAATATTCTGGTCTCAAAGTAAATTCGAGTAAATCAACTCTTTTTGCATTAGATGCAAAGGCAAAGAAGCACTTACCTTCAGACTCCCCATTAAAGTGGGTTGACCAATTTACATATCTTGTAATTCAGGTCACGATAGATATTAATCAGTATAAGATATTAAATATAGACCCTATACTAACTGATATGAAAAGTAAAGTCTCACAATGGGCCTCACTCCCTCTGTCACTGTATGGTAGAATCAATCTGGTGAAAATTAAATACGTTCCAAAGTTCTTGTATGCCTTTAGGAACACGCCCATAGTTGTAACAAAAAAAATCTTCACCCAGATTAACTCATGATCATATCTTTTATTTGGGCTAATAAAACCCCACGGATAAGTATATATATATATATATATATACTGCAATGGTCTGCCAAAGCAGGAGGTCTTGCACTGCCTAATAGCTATTACCAGGCCGCTGTCTTGGTCACCGCCTGCTGGTGGTTTGAGTCAGATTGCTCAGATGCGGTGGTTACATTAGAAGGGACTTTACTGCGTTCCACAGAAGCTCTGAGGCTGTTGGCTTATAGGGGAAGGGAGGCACACCCGTCAGTAACTAAGTCCATGGAAACTACCATTAAAGTCTGGAAGGCTTCACAAAAGATATTCACTCCCAGGGGTCAAGTGATATACTCACCTCAAGCTCCATTATGGCGCAATAAGACTATACCTCACTTTACAGAAATACCAGACTATCATCTATGGGCGCAAGCTGAAGTCAAATTTGTAAGAGATTTATATCCTGAAGGCCAACTTTTAACGTTCGACCAGGTGCAAACAACATATCAACTAAAACACACTGTGAAACTCCGGCATGCCGCACAGACACAGATTTTCAATCCGCTAACTTCAATCCAGGCTACAGTTTTGGAAACTAACCTGCAAAAACAAGAGGTTCCAAAACTCTTATCCACCATTTATCAAACTTTTCAAAAGCAAGAGAAAAAACAAATGCTCAAATGCTACAACAAATGGGCCCAAGATATTAGTGGCTTAGATTTAGATAAATGGATGGAAGTCTTGCGGCACTTGTCAACCTGCACAATAGCAACCAGGGAAAAATTGATCCAAGTAAAATTCTTACATCGCTCTTATATGACACCAGAACGTCTACATCGAATGACCCCCACCAGGGAAGGGGCTGTGGCCACCCGGGTTCTTGGATACATAAGATCTGATTATGTCCTAAGCTGGTGATATACTGGATTACTGGTGATATATACTGAAATTTTGTTGACTCAACAGAAAGCAGAGCATTACTCCAACTCCTATTATACTATGCAAAATATTTTGCTCATGTAGCCCTCATGTGTTTTAAAAGCTGATGTTTACGAGTGTACGATATCTAACTGTTCCTTGAAACCGGTACGTTCCCTCCCCTCCCTTCTTTTTTCTTTATCTCTATTATACTTTTCTTTTCTTTCTTTATTTTTCTGACTTTTATTTATTTGTATACTTTATGGGGCAGATTCACTAACTTCGAGTGAAGGATTCGAATGAAAAAAATTCGAATTTCGAAGTATTTTTTGGGTACTTCGACCATCGAATTGGTTAAATTCGTTCGAATTCGAACGAAATCGAACGAATCGAAGTAAAAATCGCTCGACTATTCGACCATTCGATAGTCGAAGTACTTTCCCTTTAAAAAAAAATTCGACCCCCTACTTCGGCAGATAAAACCTACCGAAGTCAATGTTAGCTTATGGGGAAGGTCCCCATAGGTTTGCTAACCTTTTTTTGATCGAAGGATTTTCCTTCGATCGTTGGATTAAAATCGTTCGAATCGTTCGATTCGAAGGATTTAATCGTTCGATCGAACGAAAAATCCTTCGATCGATCGATCGCAGGATTAGCGCTAAATCCTTCGACTTCGATATTCGAAGTCGAAGGATTTCAATTCGAGGGTCAAATTTCGAAGTATTTTTAACTTCGAAATTCGACCCTTAATGAATCTGCCCCTATGTGTGAAAAATTCAAAACATTTGCTCGTAACCTTGAGCTTAGCTCAATTTGCATAGGGCAGGAAATTTTGTGGTATGGACGTCTTTATTATAAATGTTGGTGCAAACGGTTTAAGTTACCACTTTTTCTTACAAATGTCCAGGGAACCTCAATAAAGACAAGAGAGTTAATATAATGCCCTACACATGAGTCCACTGTAAAATGAATGTTCCATATGTTATGAAATGTCTGGAGAAAACCAGTTACCCAAAAAAAGTTTAAGAAAGGACGTTTGCAGGCAATTCCGCTTCAAATAAGGAAAAGTCCCCAGCGTTTTTGGAACTTTAATGCATTTTTGCCGCACAGGATATGATGTAAGTGACAGAAAATTAAGGTCTGAGGTGGCGAAGTCAACTCTGGTGAAAGAGGTAACGTTCAGTAAAATCTGCACTTTAGTGAATTTGCAGAGTATGACCTTTAGCCAGAGCGAAAAGTCGCCTGGTGATAGAGTGCGAACGAATGCTAGCTATGGTCTCTATCACTAGCGAATTGGCGCCTGTTTGGCAATGGCAATGTCCCTGTGGGTGGCAATGCTGGCAAAAAGTCGCTAATGTTAGCCACTTCGCCCTTTAATAAATCTGCCCCATATGAAAGCAAACAAGCATGCTCCCCAGAGCTCACAATAACTGCCCTTCAGACTGGGCCACTACTCCAGGCCTAGCACCCTCAGGAGGCAGTTTGAGAATCACCCTTTTAATACAATGTGCTCAAGCACTTTGTATGGTGTTTTTCCTTACCTTACAGAGGAATAATTATTGTAAAAGTAAAAATAGATACAACACAGTGTGGTTAATCTGTTCTTCAAAGCTGAATCCACCACACTTTTAAAGTAATTTGCCAGACAAGAGTTACACTCCATACACGATTATGTGAGGCTTTTATTTACCATGCATGAACTCCCTCCAACACTTTAAAAAAATAAAAAAAAAAGACCCTGGGGCCACATACTCAAAAAATGCATCGTCAGCCTTTAACTTTACCCTTCTCCAGAAGAATCTCCTTAATCTTCCCTGGAGTTTGCCGTTGGCAGACTTTCACTAGTCATCCCTAGTGTGTTCTGTTGACTACAGGCAAATCTCCTCATTGTGTATTAAAAGCCACTGCAGCAGGTAACAACATATTTATATCAGAGAGGCAATTCCAGAATGGTGTGTTATGATTCTGGTCTATTTCTGAGCTTTCTCTGTCTGGATTCAGGCACTGAGTTTTAATTCTTTCAACTGAACAACAACAAAGATTTGTATTAAAATGTAAGAATTTTCAAAGTTTAAAGTCAACAGGATGTTATGTTCATGTTTGATTTTCATTTCAATTAGGCACATCTGAGCATATTATTGCGGTCGTTATGCTGTTACTCTGCAAATGTTCTTTTTTCCTATCGTTTGAATATTTCTAATCTCTTCACGGGATGTTGCAGGTTCAGACTGGTTTGCGAAAGACTGAGCAAATGAACCACTGCCAGGGAGACGGACACTGCATGTGATATTCTGAAGATGGCAGCTAACAACCTTGCTGCACAAATCTGCAGATAAAGAGCCAGTTTGTTAAGCCCCTGGACTTCTACAAGAGGCCAACAATGGGTAGGGAGCACAGGGCCCTTTATATTTGGGAAGTTATTGGATAAAAACAGATTGTGGGGGGTTTAGCTCTCCTTTAATGTCTACAGCAGACTAAAGGTTCATGAAAAGAACAACTTAACTTTAAGAAATGTTTTTAAAAGGAACCTGTCACCCTCAGAAATAATGTGTAGGAATATCACCGGCACACAAGATATCCGTTTATATATATATATATATATATATATATATATATATATAAGCCCTTGCAATTTTATTTAATTCATGGTGCAATGCAATGGTGCAATGGACACTCCCCTTTCCATCGGAATACAAGATATGCGTTTTTCCAGGGCAAGCCCTTGCAATTTTATTTAATGCATGGTGCAACCTTTCGGAACAATCCTCTTTGTTGCACCATCGCAAAGATTTTTTCTGCTAATGTTGGCCGGCACACCCTAGTTATAACCAGTGGCGGAACTACCGGGGGAGCAGGGGGTGCGAGCGGGCCAGGGCCCCCCCCTCAGGGCCCCCGGCAGTCCGCGCGGCGCTTTGCGGCGCATATTCCCGGCCAGTTCCGGGTGTACGGAGGGGGGCGGGGGCCTGGCTGCGCATCCTGCGCCAGGGCACGCCCCCCTCTAGTTACGCTTCTGGTTATACCACTATCCTAATAAGCAAAACTAGTTCTATTTAATGGATTATTTTAGAAACCACAATGCATGGTGCACAGACAAGTGTAAGAAGAAATGTGCCACTTTATAAATAAGTCACTTATTTGAATACTCTACAGTTTTTCTGTAGCAAAATATTTTACATTGCTAAAGAATTAGGTACCTAATCCCCTTCTGTAATAAAATGTATAATAAGTTGATCCAGGAGCAGTAATAGATAGCAACCAATATTTTTTTTTCTTTTTAATTAGGTGACCAGTAAATGCTACCTGCTGATTGGTTGCTATGTGTTACTGTTCCTTGGCAAACTTAGTGCTTTAATTACATAACCCCATATGAGTGCTACCGCACACTGGGGGCATCTCGCTTTTCTCTAGGACTGCAGTCTTCAGTGATGACCCTATAAGATGTGAATACTACAAAGGCAGTTAGGCCAGCATAGATATAGCACTAGGATTGCTTTCATATAGTAACATCAAAAGAGCCCATACCTGCCAATTAATGAAGAAAGTTCCTCTAATTGCACATTAACCCTTTTCCCTTAGGAAAAAAGCAGCTTAATTCTGTTCCGACAGCGAAAGGGAATTATGTATCGACCATCCAAGCGAAAAGCTTGGTGCAAAAGAAGGATTAATCCTCTGCTGTGATTATAAAGTAATATTTCAAATTATAACATAGCTTGCATTTAATTAAAGATAACACTTTGGATAGTGCCATTTTTTTATGTTAATACAAATGTTGTTGCGCGGCAATGCGTTCTAATCCCATATGTGACCACCATCTGCTTGCGATCGTCGCAGGATTGATATCTACAGTAACCATTATAATTCTGCTCGGAATATGATATTAAGTATTTATAAATGTCAGTCTTTATATTCCATGTTGGCTTGAAGAGTCATTTTAAAAGAGTTGTTACAATGTAGCCTTGTGCAACAGAACGAATAATAATGATTTAAAGATACTGTAATAAAAACAGGTCCCTTATGCCTCATATACAGTGGGAGCCTTTTTTTAAAGGAATCTACATATGACCTGGGACCATTATCATATGCCTTTGTGTCATACCGTATATACTCGAGTATAAGCCGTCCCGAGTATAAGCCGAGGTACTTAATTTTACCTCCAAAAACTGGGAAAGCTTATTGACTCGAGTATAAGCCTAGGGTGAGAAATGCAGCAGCTTCTGGTAAGTTTCAATCAAAAAATTAAGGGTTTCTGCTCCTATTTGAGGTGTAGGCGTCTCGTTTTTGGACGCCGGCGAATATTCTTGGAGACTATTCTTGGGCGCCGGCAACTATTCTTGGGAGCCGGCAACTATTCTTGGGCGCCGGCGACTATTCTTGGGCGCCGGCGACTGTTTTTGCGCTTGACCCGATTATAAGCCGATGTAGAGTTTTTCAGCATATTTTGGGGGCTGAAAAATTCGGCTTATACTCGAGTATATACGGTAGTTTAAAAGAGTGGAGTATATACTTAGCAATACGGTCAGGTACGGATATGGCTCCTCTGGGGCTCATGAATCCATCTGGGCCCCGTTGCATACACACACACATACGTTAATTAACTCTAATGAATTGATATTAACTTATTGCGCACAGTCACTTTAATTGTTTGGATTGAATCTTAATTAATTTAACAGGCACAGCAATTGAACTAGTTATTGTAATCAACCGCGATTGGTTCACAATATATTTTTTAGAGATTAACCACATTTATTGTCACTTTCGTTCTTAGGACGTGAATCCTAATGAATTTACTTCATTAATTCGTATTAGCACTTTACTTAAGTATAGGATTGATGAACTCATCTTTATTTCGGAATTAATTGGGAAATGTATTATATAATTAATTGTCACAATTATGGGTTAAAAAGCAATTCATTATCTAAATGATTATTGTAGAATAAACTTCTAGTTAAGTTAAGGATATTGAATAATTGATAACAAAGGGGTACCTATTCTATAAATTGATGCTTCCATCTGGGATTGCACATTTGTTTTTATGGTGCACCAGGCCCGGACTGGCAATCTGTGGGTTCTGGCAAATGCCAGAGGGGCTGCTATAATGTCCCATAGAAAGTCACTATTTAGTGGGCTGGTGTGCTCTGTTTGGGCCTCTTTGTGGGCTGATTGGGCCTCTTTGTACCTGAAATGCCAGGGCCTATTTTAATTCTCAGTCCGGCCGTGTGCACCGGGGTTCATTTACTAACACTAGCAGCCTTAATAATGAGAATGAGGTATGGACAAAAGTGCAAGAAGCTAGTGCAAAGCATTATTTTGTTCTGCACTTTCCCAAAGTGTGATCTTGCAGTCGCACCCTGAGGCACAACTTTTTGAATTCCTAAAATAGAGCAAAAAAAGGCAGGAGGTACAGGGGCATCAAGCATTTAGCTTGTGCATCATTCAGAACATGAAGCTGGGGAGTGCAAGGGAATGCACCGGGGATCCCCTTACGGATACTGTCATGGGAAAACGTGTTTTTTTCAAAACACATCAGTTAATAGCGCTGCTCCAGCAGACTTCTGCACAGAAATCCAATTCTCAAAAGAGCAAACAGATTTTTTTATATTCAATTTTGAAATCTGACAATAGGGCTAGACATTTTGTCAATTTCCCAGCTGCCCCTGGTCATGTGACTTGTGCCTGCACTTTAGGAGAGAAATGCTTTCTGGCAGGCTGCTGTTTTTCCTTCTCAATGTAAATGAATGTTTCTCAGTGGGACACGGGTTTTTACTATTGAGTGTTGTTCTTAGATCTGCCAGGCAGCTGTTATCTTGTGTTAGGGAGCTGCTGTCTGGTTACCTTCCCATTGTTCTTTTGTTGGGTTGCTGGGGAGGGGGAGGGAGGGGGTGATATCACTCCAACTTGCAGTACAGCAGTAAAAAATGACTAATGTTTATCAGAGCACAAGTCACATGACTGGGGCAGCTGGGAAACTGACAATATGTCTAGCCCCATGTCAGATTTCAAAATTGAATATAACAAAATCTATTTGCTCTTTTGAAAAATTTTCAGTGCTGAAATCTGTGGGAGCAGCACTATTAACTGATGTGTTTTAAAAAAAAACATGTTTTCCCATGAAGTATCCCTTTAAGGATAGGGTCAGTGGGAACCTAGCAACCATCAAACACTTTACATTCCAAAATGGAATAGCAGAACAAAAATTGTAAAAATAAGAACAACATTTCTTGAAATGTCCCAATCTCCATCCTTTCAATAGATAAATGTCATTTGAGCTCCCTTTAGCTCCCATAATTCTGAAGCCCTACTGTGCTATTGGCCATGCTCTTGTCTGCGATTGGTCACTTGACATGAGTGCATTATAGAATGTATAGTAGAAATAGTCCTTGAAGAGATGAAACACACTGCTTTGAAGGTTAAAAAATCAAAATGATCTCTCTGGCATCTAAAGTGGTTGACGATCTCCAGGAATATTGGGTTAATAATATTGATGAAGAACTGTCTATGGGAACGATCTGGGCAGCTCATAAGGCGTATATAAGGGGGACATTTATTAAACTGGCAACTCATAGAAAGAGGGCTTTCATACAAAAATGTGATTCTTTAGAAGGTGATGTTAAACGTTTGGAAGCTGAGCATAAACTAACTTCCTCTCCAACCACGCTAGATAACTTAATTCAGTCCAGACGCCAACTAAAAACCTTGCTACAGGAAAAGGCTGAAAAAGCTTTTAGATGGTCTCAACAGAAAATGTTTGTGCTACGAGATAAGCCGAATCGTTTGTTGGCAAATAAGTTGAAAGCTGAACAGGGCTACAAACCTATTACTTCCATTGTGACTCCCACTGGTACTCACTTAACCAAACCTACTGATATCATAGAGGCATTTCAGAAGTTTTATGAAAATTTATACTCCTCTCCTGATTTGCAACATAGACACCTTAGAGACAATTACTTGGACAATATTGAGTTGCCAAAATTATCGGCCACAGAAAAAGAGACACTTAATGCTGATATCTCGGAGGAGGAGATTAAAATGGCCATTAAATCACTGAAAAACAGGTCTAGCCCTGGCCCTGATGGCCTGCCCCCGAGTTACTATAAGAAGTTTCAAGAATTCCTCATTCCACATCTGACTACGCTATTCAATGATATGCTAGCAGGACATTCTATTCCACAGGAAATGTTACAGGCTAATTTATCGCTTCTTCCTAAGCCAAACTCAGATTTGACTAAAGTGCAAAACTATAGACCCATTTCAGTACTAAATGTAGACGTAAAATTGTTCTCCAAAATTCTTAGTCTTCGGTTGAATAATTTCATTCCACGGCTTATCCACCCAGACCAATCTGGCTTCATCCCTGGTCGACAGACGACAGACGCGATTCGTCGCCTTATAAATATAATACATGATGCACATACTTCTAAATCCCCCCTATTAGTTTTAATGCTTGATATATATAAAGCTTTTGACTCTGTGTCCTGGCCATATTTGTTTAATATACTTCCCAGATACAACATATCAGGCCCATTTATTGATGGCCTACGTGTTTTATATAGCAACCCCACAGCTTCAATCAAATTGTTCAATGTTCCATCCTCTACTTTTACCATCCTTCGGGGAACTCGTCAAGGATGCCCACTTTCCCCGCTTCTCTTTGCCCTAGTGATTGAGCCCTTAGCCTGGATGATACGTAACGAAATTAATATTAAAGGTTATATTAAGGGTACAAAGACGTATAAATTGGGGTTATATGCCGACGACTTATGTTTAACAGTTACTAACCCCCTGACAAGTCTCCCCAATTTATTTCAAATTTTATCCAATTTCCATAAAATCTCTGGGCTAAAGGTTAATTTAAGTAAAACTGAGGCCCTACCAATTGGCATTCCCCATTCGCAAATTAAACTCTTGCAGCTTAATTTTCCCTTCCACTGGAGACAAAAATCCATACCATACTTGGGTGTGATCATATCGAAGAGTTACGCCACCCTTTATAGGGCTAATTTCCCTGCGATGATACGACAACTCAAATCTAAACTTTCTGATTGGAATAATCTTCCTCTCTCTTGGCTGGGACGGATTACTTCCATACGCATGGTTATTCTCCCAAAGTTATTATACCTGTTTCGCTCTTTGCCTATTCCAATCTGTTCCATGGACATTGGCCATTTGCAAAAAGCAGCCTTCCAATATCTATGGTCCGGTAAAAGACATAGGGTTAACAAGCATATTTTATCCCGGTCCTATGACCAGGGAGGTCTCAAAGTCCCCAATTTTATGTCCTACTATAAAGCAGCCAGAATAAGTCAATCAATGCAATGGCATGTTCCACCGAATATTTTACCATGGGTCGATTTTGAGAATGCCTCGATTGCACCATATTCTACATCAGCCCTACTTTGATTAACAAAGCAATCCATACGTGCTTATAATATAACAAATATAACAAATCCTATTGTAATCAATATCTGGAGCAAGTTGAGAAAGAAAATATTACAACAGGATCTTAATAGTAATCTCCAACCTATTACGGGCAATCCAGATTTTCCACCAGGATTATCACTTAAGGCATTTGAATGGTGGACTTCCCATAATTTTTGTAAACTTAAAGACCTTCTCAATGCTAGAGGTTTCATTTCCCTACATACATTGCAGGACTCACACAATATTCCTCCCACGGAATACTATCGCTATAATCAATTACAACATTTCTATACCCAACAATACCCTCTATCACCTTCTACGAAAAGCACTCCATTTGAAGCCAGATGTAGTATCCCAAGCTCCACTGCCGGAGTTATATCGCTGGTCTACTCATTATTGATGGACAATCCTCCGGACCTTATTCCCTCATATTCGAAAGCGTGGGAAATAGACTTGGGCTATCAAATCTCTCCCAACAAATGGTCCACAATTTGGGACTCGATTAGGCATATATCTCCAAATATTAGTATTAAGGAAACAGCATATAAAGTTGTGATGCGATGGTACACCACCCCAGTTCAAAAACAGAAATACCTGGCAAATTATCCAGGGACATGTTTCAGAACCTGCTTAGAAAGAGGGTCCTATTATCACACATGGTGGACTTGCCCTATAGTTCACAATTTATGGCTTGAAATATATCAGATCGCAAACCAGATATTTGAATCTCAGCTTGCTCCAGATCCAGAGAATGCTCTACTCTGTCTTCCGTCAAGGAATCTCTCCAAATCACAGAACAAACTATTTGCTCAATTATTGGCTGCAACCAGATGGTCCATAGCCTTGAATTGGCTTGCACCTACCTTATCTATAACTCAAGTTATATCTAGAGTTGACTATATACAATCTTTATCTTACTTATCAGCCCTACTGGCTGATTCCTTAGACTCCCACAAACGAATATGGGATCCTTGGGAAAAATTTAAAGTCAACAGGAATCCTGGGAATAATGCTCCGCAAGTGTAGTTGGGCTTACCTTAATCCGATTTCAAAACTAAGAGAAGATGAAGTATGTTATTATGCTTCCCCCCCCCCTTTTTTTTTTTTTTTTTTTTTTTTTTACTTCTTTCCCCTTTTCTGTTATGATTTAATGTGTTACTTTATTCCCTGTTCATGATGTTGCATCTCATTAAGAATGGTATGATAATGTTTTATCATAATTTGTAATGTCACTTTATTGCCATATATGTATGCTTGATATCTGATAATATAAATAAAGAGATATAAAAAAAAAAAATCAAAATGATGTCCTCTGTAGTCTACATCATAATATTCCAGGCCCTGATGTCTGTGGATTTTTGTGCAAATTGGGGCACATGGGGTTATATCATTGGTCATGGCTGGAAATGGCAGTAGGCTATAGTACAGGTTAGCTCAGCTATCACATCCAGCACAGCAAGAGAAGCCTCTCCTAGGCCTGGAGGAGT